>NW_018408850.1:412875-419078 GCF_002113885.1 Mizuhopecten yessoensis | reverse complement strand
ATATATTTAGTCCGATCCTGCCCCGTTCCTGTAATTGCAATTCTTTTATCAAATATACCTTATACCAGATAAGGATAATTAAATATATACAATAAATATATATAAATAAGTCCGATCCTGCCCCGTTTCTGTCCGTTCCTGTAAATCGTCGACCGTTCTTGCCCAACCATATCAATACAATACTATTTTTAAAATCGTTGCAATCCTTTTATCAAATGACGTACATGTACCCGATAAAAAAGATATAATAATATAAATATAAATATATATATAATTTAGTCCGATTCTGCCCCGAATGGCGATCATGTAATTGCAATTCTTTTATCAAATATATCTTATACCCGATAATGATACTTAAATGTATTCATTAATGTATAGGCCTATATAATAATTGATAGATTTCTGCCCGTTCCTGTAAATCGTCGAACCCCTAATCACGGCATTTCGGTGATGTTTTTGGCACCAAATCGCATATTTCCAGATAAAATATGGCAGATGGAAGTAAATAATAGGGGTGACTATTGCGGCCAATTTCACAATTGCAATATTATTGCTATCGCGGAAAAACTATTGCAATATTATTATTATTGCACTTTTTATTGCGATAGTATTGCAATATTATTGGTTAGATAACATTAAGCCGTAGTAAGTTAACTATGTTTTAAATCACGAATTTCAAATGTTTAATGCTATCTAGGGTTTCTCTAAAACAACTTACTGCCTGGTTTATATGTTTCTATTTGTCAGTTGTCATTGTGTTTATAATTGATAAATACAGATGTAAAAATAATAAAAATCCACAAATGATTGAAACTTAAACTCGCTTTTTAGTTTTTATTTGTCCATCTTAGAATCAAGAGAATGACACTTCTATAGAGCTTTGTCGCCTCTAGTTCAGTACTAGTATTGTTCATTGTTCAACATACAGTTTCCAGTTCTTCTTTAGAAAGATTAGCTTGTCCACATAGTCAGGTCTCAATGCGGACCTCTGAGCAGTTACAATGTCGCCCGCCGTGGAAAGATTCTCTGAATTCAGAGAGTGACCTCCCCTAAATCAGTGTAGCGACAAGCGATGCGGAACAAACGTAGTGATGACTCGGACATTTTCGGGGGAATTCCCAGACCGGAATATTTACATGTTTAAGGTTCCGAAAAGATGATTTTAATAACTATTGAAACAATCGATATCTGACNCCCCAATAAAATATGACAGACGGAAGTAAATAACGTCTACAAAGGTGATATTTCACAGTAATAAAGAAGTATTTGGTTCATAACTGGATCGTATGGGGTAGTATTGGGTAGTATCGGGTAGTATTGGGTGGGATTGGGTAGTATTGGGTAGTATTGGGTAATTAGATCTTTGTGAATCAATTCACCAAATCCAGCAATATAGTTTGAACAATGTTTTCGTGTTGTGTGTGTCTGTGTGAATATTATATATATTTATTCATGTTTTAACTTTTATTAAAATCATGTAATGGTAAATGTATGACGGGAGAAGGCTAGGATAAGTAGCAATAACTTTTATCCAAATCGATTGTTTAAAGGAAAAAGACAATGGTACATGTATCTACAGAAGAAAAAAAAAGAAAAATCCTGAAACGACCTTTGACATGTCCTGAAACAACCCGAATTTTTTTCCCCGAAACGACTTATTACTGAAACGACCTGACAACGACAGACTGGGTACGTGGGTCCTTTGTCTTCAGAAATTAAGGTTCAGAGGGGCAATCCCTCTCAAAGTTGAAAGACGGATGTGTGTAAAGATCTATTGACTATTTGACAGTTAACCTTTACATTTACCAAATCCGAAGTCAAATGATAATTTCCCTAAAATTTTAGGGGCAAATCATAGGAAATAGGTGTTTTCTTCCAAAACCAACAGCCAGCCCCATCCTGGGAAGTCAAACACATATAACGGTCTACTTCATCAAATCATATCATCACCTTAATAGCTTCTGAGTCCGTGATATTATGAAAGGCCTGAACAACTAAACAGGTTGGGAGCCCACCCTAACATGTGAGACTGTCCCTTATTTACCTACTGTTAATCATAAACTAGCAGTGTTTATTTCTCGATCCATTAATTCCATTCGTCAAAACTGGTGACGATGAGTGCAAATACCTTTGTTTTTCTAGTTATATGCCGAGTCCATATGCATGAAATTTATAATAAGACAGACTGATTAACAAGATTCGATGCATCATGTTTAAATATACTCACCAGCTTCATACATAAATCTTACAACACGAAAATTTACTCGGCTCTCAGTGGTAAACGCCATTCCTGCCCAGACAACAAGAGTCTGGTTGAACGAGACTATCCGCCGGTACAATCAGTACATTTCCGGTTTTACCTTATCGCTACATTGGCCTGATTTGTGGGAGGATCAAGATGTTTCCCGCGTCTTTTTAAGATGTAGTTGCAAGCCGTGAGAATATCTCTGTCTAAGAAATAAAGATTTGTTTGGTCTCTAAGGGATTTCTAAAACATATTTCCACCTATATCCACACTGCAAACTTTCGGTTTTTACTATTTTATTAATATTATTTTCCATTATTTTTCCTGTTGCGGTACCATGCTCACTCATAATTTAGTTAGAAATCTCAGTGTATTATTTTTCGAAGGTGTACTTTTACTTTTATTGAGAGACAGAAAAGGGGAAGTATTTAGTGTCAGACAGTAAAGGTAAAGCAGAGAGGAAAGTATAGATTTAGAGAAAGTAAATAGGATCAGCAGAATGATGCGAAATAGTATACCACCGGTCAATACTGGTATAATCACGGATCTAATTCCGTGGTATAATGTAGTAGGTATTATGCAATAGCTATCTTGCCAGACAATGGTCTTATTCAGGTACATAAGTTTTTTTCCCCTTTTTTTTTTAATTCATTCGTAAATTGTTGAGCCCGCGCCTCCCCTTTACCATATACGTGTATGCGTTATCTCAAGTTGACAATGCGCACAAACAACAAGTCTCCGAAAAGATACAATGTTGTACACTGCTTCTGAAATCAAGGACGACACCGACCTCAAACGTTCTATCGACCAATCGACGAGCCAGATGCAGTGAGTGACACGCTGAAACATGTTGAACACGGCTTAATTGTTGACGCCGTAACGAATTTGATTGTATTTTGTATTGGATGATGATCCTTAACCGTGTTCAATAGTGCTTCTATTGAAAGAGTATTGTGCAATCTACCTGTTTGTAGATGAATGACTTCAGAATCAGAGGTATCCCATTGCCTATCCTATTCTATTTCCCTATTTGACCAATTATACCAAATAACATATTTTCTTTATCAACTGAAAAATGTATAGTAAGAGCATTTAAAAGTGTTTCAAAAAACGCCATACAGTTTTGAAATGCATTACATTCCAATAAGACATGTGTGATTGTCTTTTTTTGCATTACAGAAATTACAAGTAGGGTTATTTGAAAGATTACATGGTAGCCATCTCGGATCGCAAGATGGCCATCATGTATGAATCACCATCGTGTCAGCGTCATCGCTACAGAAGCTTCATTTATTCGCTGACATTGACCAAACTTTATACAAAGGTCGACAGAATTCCGTCGTCTAGTTTCCAGCTTGATAAACAACAGGCTTTGTTGGAGGATTGTCTACTGTTTTGTTTGGGTTTTTTTCTGACAGAAAAGCTCTCTTTGTGCCTCAGTGGCGTGTTTTACCAGAAAAAACAAAAAACAAACGTGGCGCAGTTTGGCATCCATTACTAAGCATGTGACTGTTACCCTTTTCGAGAAGACGAGGATACCATGACTGTTTGTCTGTATCGAAGGCTCACGACACATTCTCGGAATTCTAGGGGTAACCATCCTCGATACTTCAGGGGTTACGTTGTTTAAGACCAATCGCTTATCATATACCTAGCCTTTGAATAGCACAGAGGAGAGACACCCGACTTCAAAGTCGGTCAATTTTACCGCTATGATGCCGTGTGATTCATTTGATGTACATCAAAGGATCTCACTTTTCTTATTTTCTCATCCATTTTGTCATGACATTTCCCAGAGGTTCAGAAAGGGTAAGTGACGTAACCACTGGAGTGTCGAGGATGACGGGTAACATTCACTCAATTCCCTGCACCCCTGGAATATGTCAAGATAAAATTGAAGGCTCGCGGTTAGCGATTTGATTAGTTTCAGGTGAAAAAACTTACCAATCGCTAAGCTGATACCTATTCTTTGAAGATTGCTGAGGAACGACACTCGATCTCAAAGCCGGTCATTTTTACCGTTACACTACAGCGCCATTCTTTTTATGTACATCAAAGGATCAAATTAGCCTACTCGTATCATCCACAAGGTGGCGCACACTTCAGCGTAGCTCATGTCCATTTTCTAGACCAGTAAACCACTCTCTTCACCTACCACAGCCAGGAATACTTCCTTGGAGGAAAGGGTTTGTTGTTCTTTTTTTCTGACAGAAAAGCTTTCTTTGTGCCTCAAAGGAGGTCTTTTGTTTTATTGCAAAGACGATTTGGGCCTAAAATACCAAACATGAGCTCCTTGCCTTTTCAAGTGAACAATTTAATAAAACAAATAAAAACTTGAATAACCCCTATCAGAAAGAAAAAATGGCATTTAAAACGTATCCCAATATATAAACTATGATAATATAGAAAATGTATACGTAGATGATATGACTACATTGACAGTCGAGCCTCGCTAATCCGGATACGTGGAACAGCTACACTATCTTATCCGGACACTTTGGAATTCGAACCTCACCTATCCAGCCACGTAATGCAATAGTTCAGTCATATTTAGCTGATCCGGACACATGGAAAGTCAATCCCCTTAATCCAGAAACGTTTTGCAGCCGAGTCCTGCTCATCCGGCATGGTACTGTACAGCCAAATCCCTTAATCCAGACTCACTGGTAGCGTCAAACCTCGCTAATTCGAACATGAGTCGAATCTCGTTAATAACTCTCTAACTTTATAAAATCAAGCCTTAAATCTGGACATTAGATCCTTCAGATTTCTTTTCTGATTTACAATTTCTGCATATTGCGAAATGCGACTTCTACCTTGTAATGAATCGATTTGCTTGTTTTATGAATTTTATGTCCGTTACAACTAATACGGTGACTGATTGAGGACGTTATAACGAGATGTAAAGTCGTTATAACGAGATACTAAGTCGTCATAACGAGATGTTAAGTCGTTATAACGAGATTCTAAGTCATTATAACGAGATGTAAAGTCGTTATAACAAGATACTAAGTCGTTATAACGATATACTAACTCGTTATAATGATATACTAACTCGTTATAACGAGATACTAAGTCGTTATAACGAGATAAAACTATTCTTTGGATGTCCTCAATCAGCCACCGTAATCTAAAGTTTCTGTATGGTAATGAAAATTATATCGAGTTAAACAAAATATTGGATATCCTTTCCAACATTAGATGACATTAAATATAAAAAAAAAATCTTTGTGAGAACATAAAAAGCATGAGATGACCTACATGTATGTTAAAGGTATATGATTATACGAGTCCTTGTGGGCATACACAACAGTAAATAAGGCATTGTTTACGTGAGTGTGTGTATATGGCGACGTGCGATTTAGTTTCGTATGTGTACGTATATATACATACATAACTACGTAGGACAAGGTGTTTCTCTTTCACTTGCTGTTGTATGTATAGTAAACATAAAAGTAGAAGAAGAAAAATGTGCATTGAGTCAAGCGTGACTTTAAAATACCCGACTGTACACTAGCGGTAACAGAGCGTAACGCCACTACATTGTGAACTTACCCGTAAACACGACTAGGTTACGCAAGTTGGACGGAACAGGGAAGTAATCTAAGTCCGTGGTGTTATGTGAAATAGACTGAGTGAAATTACACAAACCAACTGTCGTGTTCAAAATGGACATACCAACAGCAGTAGTACTCCTGCAAGGTAGGTCAGTTTATATGTCGGGTAATCGGCAGGTCACAGGTGTCTATTGACTGACACTGGCATAATACCCCCCCTCTCCCACAACACCACCGACTTAGACATTTTGACAAGTAGATGACTGGTATTGGTCGCCAAATATATATATCTGTCAAAATGTCGTAGTCAGGAGTCGGGGCAAGAGGAAACTCGGGCTACACCACCAGGTGTTTTGTCTATCGTCTTGTACCAGTAAACACTACTCCTTGCACTCCAGACC
>NW_018408850.1:370796-412733 GCF_002113885.1 Mizuhopecten yessoensis | reverse complement strand
CCCCCCTCTCCTCAACGTGCATCGAAGTATTAACACAATGACACTTCTTAATGATATATACTCCTGTGCCATGGATCTTATTGTACTTAGATGTGTATAGAGGGTACATATGCACACATTGCTCTATAAAGCAATTACACAGGTAAATTTCGTCATCACCGGTACCGTATATATCCGGCTATAAGCTATAATATGAATCTGATCATGATGTCAGAATAATAAACAAGTAACTAAACAAACAACAACAGTGAATGAAATGGTGGCATACATCATATTTAATATATAATTAGTCAATCTTGATACTATCCTACAAAAATGTAAGGGTGTGAACGGTCAGATTTAAAAACCTAACCAGCTCGGGAAAATTTAAGAATTCCATAATGAATCTAATGGGGCTAGCTTATACGCTTATATAGATACCCTAGTATTACTCTCAGGACAGCATTTCCCGCCAATTAGAACCCCATATACGGTGATAGCGGTCGACAGGTAGCCGATTATAAAATATCTCTGGATCTGACCAGGTCTTGGCAAGTAATGGTCAGTCTCCGCTCCCAAACGGATCCACATGTACAGTTAGTAGGTATCTTTCTGTCTGTAAGCTGGCCATAAAACACAAATTCATGATTGTGTGTACTCTACCGCGAATCGTGTGTGTATGTGTTGGGGGAAGTATCACTGAATGCTCTGAATATGTATAAAATGTTTGTGTGGGAGAGTTTACATAAATGTATGTATATTCTGTACATAATATTTAAAAAGGGAGATCAAACGTAGCGTGTGTTTTCCCTGGCCTCCGTTAGAGGAAGCGAGAATGTGTTTGTTAGTCACACCCGCTCCGGTGTATTTAAAAAAACCCACGAGTCATTATACAATTAAAAATACAAGTATCAGGTGGCAAGACCCACCATCAGTACAAGCTGATATTTCACAGATAGATACAGTATTCGTTTGAACCATTGTTGTCAGATTAACTTATGCATTAACTATGCCCATCGTATACCATTTACCTTTTAACTTAATTTTATTACGTAACAGGATCAACTGGACATACCAGATCGGACACTGCATTCAGTCTCCCGGACAAAGGACAGCTAAATTATCTTACCAAGCCAGTTTAAAATCTTGGTCTGAATGGCCGATCACTAGGAATGACAGATGTCACTCAAACTGTTTACTCTATTTTTATTGTGTAATGTACTTGGGGACAAGATAATGATTTGTAACATCAGTTAGGACCTAGGCCTCGGACTGTATGGGTGTGATTTTGGATATTCCAGAAGTCACCTACCGCACACACAGGAAATTATTATAATAAATTTATATTTCGACCATATTATAAATCTACAAGATAGAAACACCCTACAAAAGTGTTGTGTTACCTAGCATTCAATGATTTTTTTCCCACATGCATGTTATAAAGACAGGAAATTATTCACGCAAGCAGAGATTTTAAATGAACAATTCTAGTCAGTTTTCACAAAACCCGATCCAATAACTTCTGCCGATTTTAGACAAAATTGAAGAGGTCACCAAACTGCTGCAATATCTTAACCCAACAAAAGCAGCAGGCACAGACGATATAAAACCGAAACTGAAGGAAATGGCCCTTGAAGTGTCACCAATTTCGAGCTTAATTTTCAATCATTCTATCAAATCTGGTACTGTGCCAGTAGAAGCGAGGTATTGCCAAACAAGGCGCTAGGAAATAAAAGGAATATAGAAGAATAAAGACAGATAAAGATCCCAAATGTTGCGATGGGTGCAGCAGATTTATTTTGGTCGCTTTTGTGTTCCCAAGTAGAGGGCACAAAAGCAAATCCCCAATTCTGCAGGAGGTTTAGACATTAGTCGCCTCTTACGATACATGCCGTGGCCTGGGTAACAGTAGGTGTGTTCTTTTCTCGATCCCCAACCTGCAGGGGTGATGCCCCTCGGTCTCACACCCTCAGTTGGACTGTTTGCCGACGACACTATTGTGTATACATCAGTCTCCTCCAGTGTAATATCTAATACCTTACAAGACGACCTTAACAGACTGACAGATTGGGAAAAAGGGTGGAAATGGAATTCCATCCCCGGAAATGTTGTGTTCTCTCCATCAACAAAAGTTTAAAAAAACAACACATTAATTACAATTACTACCTACATGGTCACTGCTTATCACACAGTGACAAAGCAAAATATTTAGGTGCCACAATCCTACACGACCTGAAATGAGATTCCCACAGTTACGACATTACAAACAAAACAAATAAAACGTTACGCTTCATTCTGCGCAGCTTTAAAGTAAACTCAAAAAATATTAAAGAAGAAAACAAATGAATCTCCAGTGCGCCCGTTTTTAGAATATGCTAGTTCTGTGTGGGGTCCTTACCAAAAAGGTGATATAAACAAACTTGGTATGGTGCATCGTAGAGAATTGTACTTGCTGCCTCCATTGCATGATCGTAAGAGGCGACTAAATTCGGGATCTTATCGTTTCTCTTCTTTCTAAACAACGTTCTTCTTCCTAATGTCTCCCTTAACAATGCCTCACTTTTGGCCTTTAGTTGAGCGTTCGCCCTTGTGAGGAAGGCTTTGGGTTCTGTCCCCTGGCCGAGACATACCAGAGTCTGTAAAAATGATAGTCTATACTCCTGCTAATTAACGCTCAGCAATTCTATACTCCTGCTAATTAACGCTCAGCAATTTAGGAGTGGGACGACTGGTTCGCCCGTTGTCAGTATAATGTGATCGGTCCTGCTGGTTGTCTTCGGCAGTATGTTTCAGTGAGGTAGCACTATAAAGTCGGCATCAGTTCCGCGCTATCACAAGGAGACGAGCACGAACATATCGCAGCCTCCCAAAACACACACGCATACACTACACACATGCATCTTGCACGCAGGGTATGCCGTCCTTAAATGACCATAGCTGTTGATAGGACGTTAAAAATAATACCAAACCAAACCAAACTAAGCATCGTAGAGCTGCAAGATTTGTCACTAACCGCTAGCATAACACCACTGGGACAGCCTCGCTGATAGACGTAATGACGCCCGTCTTACTATGATGTATAAAATATCACACAATAGAGTTGCCATCAATAAAGATCTCAACTTGACACCACAGTTACGACAATCCAGACATTCCCATCATCACTCCTATCAGATTCCCCACTGTAAAGCAAACTATCGTAAATTCTCTTTCTTTCCTAGAACTATCCCAGAGTGGAATAAATTGCCTCCTGGCCTGGTAACTTCAGAATCACATGACACATTTAAAACCAAACTTCACTCTCTAAGTCATTAGTATTTTCATACACACGACTACACATCCTTTTTTGCCATGCCCTCTCACAACCATACATACTGACATAATCTTCAATATGATAAGGAGGTCAATTATTCGGTAGACGTAGACTAATTAGATATCTCGTTCAATTCTAGCGTGACTTAAATAACCCAGAAGGCTTATTTATGTTACACAAAAATGCGTGTTAACGTGTCGAAAAGTTCTTTACCTGTACAACAATGTGACGAAATTGTAAACTGCATATGTCAAGCTATACGAGACGTTTTGCCTTTGTTACAAAACTTGTCTACAGATATATTGTGTACTACTCTGTAGGTTTGGTAACTTGTTTATTGTACTACATACATATATATATATATATCATGTACTGCTTTATAGGTTTGGTAACTTGTTAATGAATTACAGATATATTATGTACTACATTGTAGGTTTGGTATCTCGTTAATTGTACTACATATATATATTACGTACTACATTGTAGGTTTGATAACTCGTTAATTGTACTATATATGTATATAGTACAATTAACGAGTTATCAAACCTACAATGTAGTACATGATATATCTGTAATTCATTAACAGATATATTACTACATTATAGGTTTGGTAACTCGTTAATTGTACTACATATATATATTATGTACTACTCTGTAGATTTGGTAACTTGTTAATGAATTACAGATATATTATGTACTACTTTGTAGGATTGGTAACTCGTTAATTGAACTACATATGTATATTGTGTACTACTCTGTAGGTTTGGTAACTTGTTAATTGAACTACATATGTATATTATGTACTACTCTGTAGTTTTGGTAACTTGTTGATGAATTACAGATATATTATGTACTGCTTTCTAGGTTTGGTAACTTGTTCCTTAACTTCCGCTTATTCGTCGACTTATTGCGAGAGGCAGGATGGAACTGAGCTACACGTGTACTGTAACTATGGTTGCTGTGGTAACCTTTCCTTGGCAATGCCGTGCTGCGGGGAAAACGAAGACAGTTCATCCTCTATGTAAGTCATGTTCGGAGTTAAAACGATACAATTTGGTAACATGTACTTTTCTTATTTTGTTTGTTTGTTTGTTTGTTTTCGTTTTGTTTTGTATTGTTTTCAGCTGCAAGGTATATTTAATGGATCGAAAAATTCAAAAGCATTTAAAAACGGTAATTTTTAAAAAAAATGTCTCGGCATACTTGTTTTTTAAATTCAACCTTGCTATATTTGTATAAGAATGTTAAGAAAAGGTCATGTCCAAGAATTCCATAGAAATATATTTCTCTCCCTGTCCCCACTTTGACCATCGACAGCAATTAATCTGCATTATCACAACGATCCACACAGCATCTGATGCTTGGAATGATACGTATTACCAAAGATATATTTATTTAAAAAAAAAATTGGTTTAGAATTTATATTTTACACAAAGCTGCGCTTCAAGGCATTACATGTAGTAAAAATTTAAAATTTAAAATTTGATTTTTAAACGTACAATAAATATTTTAAATTAAAATGTTAAGCTCTAAATCTGTTCACTTTATTTTTAGATATTGCAATTTTAAAGTTTAAATCTAGAGAGGATGTTGACCTGATATTAAGAAGGTTTTAAAGATGTTAATCATTTCTTAATTTAGCCATTATATTCAAATGCATTTCTATTGAAGCATTTATAATCCTATTCTAGTCAACTTAGCTAAACGTAAAATAAATTGTTTTAAAACTCTGACACACATTCTTAGCACTGATGAAGGCAATGTAAAAAAAATCAGCATTTGAAACAAGCAGTTATATAGAATTAATGTGAATTATTTGTGATCCAAGTTTAGTTGGTCCTAGAGAAACAGAACAAAATACGTTGAAGAGGTACTTGACAAAACTGCTGGACGAACAAACTAGGAATAACAAAAAAGATTATACTAGAATTTGGATGTATTGCCCAAAATCTTACTTAATTTATGGTGTTAGTTTTGTTCTTCTAGGACTTCATCCCTATCTTTATGAGATAAAACAACTTGTATACAGTTATGGCAAAAACTAAATATTTATTGACAAGGATGTTAAAACCGCTGGACAATGTAAACAGGGGACATTCAGTATCTAATACGTAGAGTAGAAGTTTGCAGCTAAGATGCAATTGGGGTTCTAATGTGTTTGGTTTAACACTCTCAACAGCCTCATACTCCAGGGGTTACGCTCTCCTTTACTCACTGCACCCCTGGAATATGTCATAGCAAAATTGAAGGCTAAGTGTGCACAACCCTGTGGATGAGACGAGAACACTAGTTTTATCAAAGGAATCTGTCAGTCGCGTAACGGTTAAATTGACTGGCTTTGAAGTCGGGTGTCGCTCCTCTGTTATCTTCAAGGACAGGTATCGGCCTAGCGATTGGGAAGGTGGGTTTTTTCACCTGAGACTTATGACATATTCTTGGAGTGAAAAGAGCGAAAGTGAGCGTAACCCCTGAGTATGGAGGGTGCACACTCAAAAACTGATGATAATTTTGTCAATAGTTGATTTAGTGGTGATTTGTTCTATGTAACTTGTATATACATTTTAACGTTAATCGAGTGTCCATTTACAGGATTGCTGACATTTTCATCTACTGTTGCATAGAGCAGTATGATATTACCATATGATGATCATATGTATATTGATATGTTATTCATTCCTGGTTTCCACTGCATACCAATTCATAACCCTCTCCCCTATTCCCGTAATTATTCTGTTGTACATATTACTTCATTCTTGTAGCTAGTGTTGAAAGGTTGATTATTAATCAGGTAACAAATTTGCGTAAGTGTCACGACACTTGTTTTTGTTTCCTTTTCTGTTCTATAAAACATGTACTTCGATGTATTGTCAAACAAAATTTGAATAAAACAAAGTTTAAACCAAAAACTGATGAGTTTCCGCCGTGACTCACGCCCTGCCTTCCCGAGATTCGTCGCAGGTAAATGCTACATACTACAAATGCAGAAATTCATTTGAGGTGTTCTGATGTCCAAGATCCCCTTAGATCATCACCACTGTGGTAATAATCTCTGTATTCTGATTCGATCTCACTTCAGGCCTCCGTTCAGCGTATTCTTCTATGCCCTCACTATCTTCATCCTGTTTCTCCTGATCGTGTGTTGTGTGGGCAGAGTGGCTCGGTTGAAGAATCGACAGCCATCTACAACAATGCCAGGAAGACGCCTCTCCGATCGACATAGCTCACAGAGAGTCCCGTCAGACCTCCGTAAGTACATACCTCGATTGATAGGCAATGTCACATATGTATTTATCTGACGTCCAAGGCTGCGGAGTGCTTTGCGCTTATAAGCGTGTTTCAGAGGGTGTTAGCCCAAATGAAATACATGAATTCGCGCATATAAAGGAATGCAATCTGAAACGACGTCTGATGAACGCGTGTGGTATTGCTTTTATTACATACAAACAATTATTCTTTAGATTTGTATGTATTGTTTTGCAAATCATTGCTTATCATTGCATAATATTAATGCTATTTGGTTCTTGAAAATGAAAACAAACAATAACAGGGACAAATTGAAAAATGGAATTAGAACGTCACGTTCCCATAACGTAAAATGGCGCTAAAAGGTTCGGAACCCATTCTTGTTTGAATTCATCGATTTGAGCAATATAAACCAATCGATAACTTTAAAGATTCAGAGGTTCTGATTATCTGATATATTTCGAATTATTATATTCTTCAAACAGTTGTCAAATGGTTTTATTTTGTTTTCAGGACGTACATTAGTGATAGCTACCATAGAAAATTTGATAAGAATTGGTCGGCAGTCAAGTGCGTCCAATCAGAATATGGAGGAACCAAACCATCCAATCACAGACGTTCCTTTATCCCCACCGTCTTACGATGATGCCATTAAAACCCCGCCCCCAGAACTTCCACCACCATATTCAGAAGTTGTCAATGAAAATGCCATTATTACCCCATCTATTAGTGATCAAAGATACATATAGTTGTGTTTCTGAAACGTCTGTCATGTTTGTATCACCAGTATCATTGACGTGAGGATATATTCAATTCAGTTGGATAACCACATGACATCACGCTGGAATATATATGTGATCTTTTACTCTGCATCGGTTGTTAACAGTGATTTTAACAACTTTTTTGTTTGACGAGACCATTATCATGTAGCAGTTATCCATCTTACGGTGTGGCCATAGCATCATACGACCCTTTCCTCATTTCAGCATCATAACTACCTACACAAATATCTTGACCACTTCCGCAAACATCTTGACCACTTCCACAAACATCTTGACCACTTCCACAAACATCTTGACCACTTCCACATTTTGATTACTTCACCAACATCATAACTACTTTCTTTAACATCATGACCACTCCCTCAAACACTCCCCAATGTCATTACCAATGAATTCCCCATCTTCACAAACACTCCCCCAATGTCACAACCACTCCCTAAACACTATATTACTCCTGAAACATCATAACCACCATCCCACACATCCCAATCCCTGATATCATAATCATTCCCGAACATCCTAACCACTCTCACAACATCATAACTACTATACCAACATCTTATCCGCTCCCCCATATCATAGGCACTCCCTAAATATCATTGCCACTTCACCAATACCATAACCAATCCCCAGCATCATTGCAACTTCCCCAAAATCACAATCAATTCCCAACATCATAACCACTCCCCCAATATCACAACCACTCGCTCAATATCACAACCAACATCATTACCCCTCCCCCAATATCACAACCACTCGCTCAATATCACAACCAACATCATAACCACTCGCTCAATATCACAACTACTCGCTCAATATCACAACCAACATCATAACCACTCCCCCAATATCACAACCACTCGCTCAATATCACAACCAACATCATAACCACTCGCTCAATATCACAACTACTCGCTCAATATCACAACCAACATCATAACCACTCCCCCAATATCACAACCACTCGCTCAATATCACAACCAACATCATAACCACTCGCTCAATATCACAACTACTCGCTCAATATCACAACCAACATCATAACCACTCCCCCAATATCACAACCACTCGCTCAATATCACAACCAACATCATAACCACTCGCTATCACAACCAACATCATAACCACTCTCTCAATATCACAACCACTCGCTCAATATCACAACCAACATCATAACCACTCGCACAATATCACAACCAACATCATAACCACTAGCTCAATATCACAACCACTCGCTCAATATCACAAACGCTTCCCCGATTTTATAACCGCGCCCCAATTTCGCATTCAATTCCAGAATATTATAACCACACCCCAATATAAAATAAACTCCCTTATGTCTAAAACCACTCACCAAACATCAAAACCACCCTACCAAAATCACAATAATTTCCCTAATATCATCACCTATTCCCAAATATTATATTATTCCGAACACTTCACAACCATTCATCAACCAACATCCTAATCACTCCTCCGATATCATAACCACTCCCCAGACATCGTAACCCCTCCCTCCAAAAACATTAAAATCACTCCCTAAACATCATAACAACTCCCTAAACATCATAACAACTCCCTAAACATCATAACCACTCCCTCAATATCATAACCACTCCGGGGATCCTTGGACCATTATAGATGCTGGCAATGTTCTACGCCACATATCATCTTCCCTTCAACATTACGATTCCTCCCTCAACGATGATTACACGTGAGCTCATCCTTAACATATTATCGCGCATACGTTTAAGGTGCACCTTCCTGTGATATATCTCCCTTTTTCCAAGGGTCACTCTCCCTAACGTCAATATTAACACTATTCCATTTGAAATTGCACTGTACTGATTAAGTACAGTTACAGTACAGATATACTATCGCCACATATCCAACTGGCTTTTCATTAAGCTATGTGATGATCAGTTACGTTATTTATCGTTACGCATTATAGCTTAAGACTTACTTTGACTTATATTGAATATGACTATGTTTTGTTATGCAAATATTTTTTTATATATGTATATGTATATATTGTTTATATTATCTATGCTATTTTGGTGCTATAACAATCAAAAGGAACACACCTTTCTTTGTTTTGGATGCAAAACTCATATCTGACATCGAATGATGAATCATGCTTGTTAATACACGATGTACGGTTTTCTTAATTTTACACACACGTTTCACTATGCAATATGAATTCTGTTTGCTATTAACATATTTTTTAAATTTGAACTTTTTCAATGTCTGTATATCTGATCTGAACAAGCTTGGTTAACAAACTTTTGTACATAAAATATGGCTGCATGTTCTGTCCTGTATTCGCTGTAACGTGAAAAACGGACCCCTGTAAAAAACACTACCTGTTAAAATCTGAACTGGCCCGGAATATGGTTAAGTCAACGTAGAGTTTGGACTCCGGATAGTTTTTTTATGAGGTGACTTTTTCACGTCGATGTTCGTCTTCTATAGTTCATTCGTTCGATCTCATATAATGTTATATCCCATGATGCACTTGTGTACTGTTCATCGTCATGAAATTATATTCCATGGTTCATTGACTGTAATGACTGGAAAGCAATACAGCCAACCCTGAGCGAGATCTTTCTCCATAAACATGCAGTGCCATGTTAAGATGGCGGGTAACGTAGAACTGCTGGGATATTGGGACGCGTGATTTGTGTCAGTCCTATATAAACAGGGCCCTGAAATAATGCTACAGATAGTGTTTATCTCGGTTTGTTGAAATGTCGCTTGTCTCTGTGAATGTCAATTATATATAGGGAACATTTTATAATGAACAGTAATTCAGAAATTCCTTCCGGAAGTCGCCTCTGTTCTCATAAACAACGAATATGCAAATCTGTCTACCCACTATTGTTGGATGACGAGATGGGTGATGTGCCACCTAGATGTTCAGGGTAAACAAGGACAGGTTCGTGCTTGGGGTAAGTCCGACCATCCCTGATATATTTTGGCATTGAGCACATTTTTACCATTTTGTGGATCTTAGCAGTTTATTCGACTTAGCGGGACATTTACATGATAAAAGGTACAGAAAATGCCATTAAAAAATACTAAAAGTGAGATGGTTACTTTTGCGAGGATAGAGGAAAATTATAAACCGAATTGTTACTTATTTAAGTGACAGTGGCGAGAAAATATGACATTGCATGCTTAATGACGTCATACTTATTCTGACTATAACGTGAACCGAACTTACCCCAGATTGCCTGTCCGAACCTTCCCCATGACGAGGTATGTAAGGCAATCCAATATCATTGCAGAAAAAAGTGAAATAATTCTTCTTTAAATACAGACATTTTTGCCCATTTGTTGTTATTTTATTAAAGGCATGTACATTCTTTTCCAAATGGTTATTATTTTCACATAACTTTCAACAAACGCCGTCCTGTCCATGACGACTTCAATAAAAATGAACATAATCTGCCGCGGTTTCCTCTTCAATGCCTGCGCATATGGGATACTTACTTACAATAACAAAAGGATTTGAATATGATGCACACATTCTCGTTCGGATCGTCCGTAAAACGATAGTCTGTACTTATGACTATCTAAAACCAACATGGAAGGTCGACCATACGTTGTTTATATTGCGTACCTGAACAGTACTCGTTGATCGTTCGTGTCGTTTGTCATTAATGTCTGTTGTCTCCTCTTTTCCTCATTATAACTTTTCTTAACTACCTCCTCGCCTACTTGTCTAAAGATTACGAAACATTAAGACTGAATGCTCTGTTGTA
Source organism: Mizuhopecten yessoensis (assembly GCF_002113885.1). Classification (NCBI taxonomy): domain Eukaryota; kingdom Metazoa; phylum Mollusca; class Bivalvia; order Pectinida; family Pectinidae; genus Mizuhopecten; species Mizuhopecten yessoensis. Next base: position 401,652 of record NW_018408850.1, on the reverse strand, counting down.
CTTAAATATACTCAAAATATGGACTAATATAATTTAGACAGCGTCCACGAGAATATTTTATCGACCGTTAAAATAAAGACTTCCGCTTAACGTTGTTTCATATTCTTGTTGCCTATTTTCATACAAGAACATCGTACATTTTCTGTACAATATGTACTATTTCCTTGACTGTTCGAGAAGTCCTTTTTAGTATTATCACGCATTATAAATTTAAAGAAACGCCTACAGTGAGACCATTATTCTGACGACGTGGGCTGAGAATTGACTGTTTTTTCTTTAGAAGTTCTAAAGTTATAAAAACCTGATACACGGTAGTGTTATTCCAGGGGTCACCTTGCCGGTTGTCCAACCATAAAGACAGTGTTTTCGTGCACAGCTTAAGCATTTCCTTCACAAATCTAACCCGTTACTCCAGTCGTCGCGATAGCTCTGAGTGATCGAGGCTTCACTGTACGAGATTAATAGAACTCCCTAATGTGTTTACAGATACCAATCGTCTTGCATTCAAGTGCTGTAGCATTATAGCGTTATACGTTTGCTGCCATATTCTGTGGATTTGATATACTTAAACGCAAATTGAAAAATTGCTTTTGTAGAAACCATATTTTATGTACATAATATATATTTCAGATGAAAAACCCAAATAGAAAAATGTTTATGTAGAATCCATATATTATGTAAAAAAAAATCAAATGAAAAACGCAAATTGAAAAATGCTTATGAAGAAACCATATTTTATGTAATATTTTTCTGATGGAAAACGTAAATCGAAACCTTTTTATGTCGAAACTATAAATAATGTGCATTTTTTCCAGATGAAAAACGCAAATTGAAAATATTAATGTCGAGATCATATATTATGTATATATTTTGCAAATGAAAACCGCTAAAGACCTTACTCATAATGTGAAATATTTTGTTTAAGATTGAATAATCATGTATATACTTGTATATGTTAATATGTATTAATAATGAACTACCCATGAGTTATATCCATAGTGGTTTACCTTAGTCTTTCATAAGTGGAACTTTCATTATTTATTGTATCCTATAAAAACTAGAGAATCAATAAGTAACTCGAGAAATGTCATGACGCCATGTTCATCGACACTTTCTAAATAAATTGTGTGAGCTTTGGTTCATTTGAGTCCAGTTGTGTAAAACTTGATTGGCTAAACGTGTCATGATTTCAGTATCCCAGTACCACTGCCAAAAATATAACTATACATTGGAAACTTCTCTTTTTCTACATGGCTATAACTTGAAAAATAATCTCTGAAAGGAAAACTAATAGTACTTTGCAGGATGTTTATGAAAACTTTCAACGAAGACGATTGTAAGCAATAAGATGTATCATGCAATGGGGCAAGGCAGGATTCGAACCCTAGCTCTCTTACCCATTAAGCTACCTGGTCAATGGAAATATCCTTGACCAGTTGCGCTACAGTTAACCAAGCGAAACTATTTGGAGGAAACTAGGTACAAATATTTTAGAGCTTAATTATCTCGTGATTTGCCTGCAGTTATTTTTGAGAAGTGTTTGAAAATTTGCATTTTTTTTTTTTTTTTTCTGTCTTGAGGTGATGATTTTAATATCTGTAGATGCAATTTGTTTCATTGATTAAAATTTTGGATTGAGTTGTCGTGAATGTAATCAGGTTTTAGACATTGCAGTTATGCATGTTGTCAGCCCTTTGGTGTTGGGTTTGCAATTTTGAGTTTGGGCCTAGCAAACATAATGTTAACATGGGCATAGCAAACATAATTTAAACAGATGCCTTTTACGTATTACGTGGATTTTTTGATTTTTGTATGAAAACACATGTATTATCTACTCCCACCAAAATGAGTTCTGAATTATAAATTTTGTTATTGTTGATGTTAAAGGAAAACACTTAACATACTACCAAGTTATGTTTACCAGACTTCACCACAATGCACCGCGTTCTGATGATGCATCCTCGAATTCCACATTCACTCACCTTTTTTAATCCTCAATACTCCAGGAGTTACGCTCACTTACGTTCTCTGCGCCCTTGGGATATGTCGTAAAAAATCATAGGCTCAGTGTGCGCCACCTTGCGGATGATACAAGAAGGCGAGTTTGATCTTTTGATGTACATCAAAAGAAGCCCGCGGTAGCGTAACGATAAAATCGACTGGTTTTGAAGTCGGGTATCGCTCCTCGTTGACCTTCAAAAGATATGTTCATCTAAGCGATTGGCCAGATTGTTTTCACCTTCATTTTGCTATGACATATTCCAGGGGCAGAGAGCGTAACCCCTGGAGTATCGAGAATGCCGTTCTTTGCACCCCTGGAATATGTCATTCAAAAGTTGGAGGCTCGGTGTGTACCACCTTGTGGATGACACAGGAAGGCTGGGCTAGTTCTTTGTTGAATGCAAGTTTTGCAATGACATTGACCCACTTTGAAGTCGGATGTTGCTCCTCTTTGATTTTTAAAGGACAGCTATCGACCTAGCGATTGGTCAGTGTGTTTTTTTTTTTTTACCTCAGACCAATCACATAGCTAGCCACATGCCTTTACTTTTGCTATGACATATTCCAGATTGTAGAGAGCGTAAGTGAGCGTAACCTCGGAGTATCGAGGATGTGATAATCCGACACTGTGTTTGTCATTGTATAGAAAGCCAGAAGAGTGTTATTATCAATATTAGATTATTGTAAAAATGCCAACCAACGTTTAGTAATTAACATTTCAGTAATATTGATTTAGGAACATAATGGCATATTCATACATGTATGCTCATAATATATATGCAAAATAAATATGTTATAATTTATCATTTGTATTTGTGATGCCTTACGATACCAGTGTCAGGTCTTTGTAACAACGGAACTTATTGAAGTTGTGATAAATATAATGGAATAACCTTATTATATGTATGTAAATGAAACTAACTAAGATACTATGTGTAATTCTGGGATATTGTTTCTTCATGAAATACAAACGCGGTGTTGAAGACAAAAGTGAAACATGGCGTCCGAATGATTCCACGTTTACCAAAATACGCATTTGTCAACTTTTCAGCAGGCTGATGGAAATTGTCCACGGTTTCGATTTGCAATGTGTCTTTTAATTACAGGTTGCTGCCACATTGGTTTTACAGTATTGTCATTGTAAACAGTAAGGTCCCTTAACCCTTTCACCACTGCAGACCATAATGGACTCATCCAAATCAATGCATAGAAGAGTTTACTGAAGTTACATAGGGGTGTAAGGGTTAAATAGGTAGCAGGTTCGAATCATTGTATACATGTATCTCAAGCGTTGTAGAAAACTCCTTTAATAGGTCTTGAGATGACGCTTCTCGAATTCAGATGTATCGATACGTTCATGTACATGTAATTGGTTAAAGAAAGACAGCTGATTATCTATATAATCTACAAATACAAATGGTCAAATTTTAAGAACATATTTTCTTTAATATCTGGCAAGTCCCATTGTTTAACGAGTATTACGGCTAATATACAAAGCATTATTACTCTTTATCATATTGAAGTCGTTGTCCATCTAATCCGACTGGGAAGAATAAATCTCCTCCATTCATCAGATTTTAGTATTTGAATATTTGGAACTTTGCATTGAAACGAAAATGAGATCTACCAAGTTTTATCGCGTAGACGGTGTCACAAATCGACATACATCTTGATGTTTTAGAATGGTAATGAGAAGTTTGGAGAATCAGCGATAACATGTTGTTTACAAAGGAATCTTTAGAATGTTTGGAATCCAGTAAAAACGGGGCAGATCCTAGTTATTATCATTAATGGGACATTTCAAAGATGTTGATGCAGCAAGGAAGTACAAAACAATCTAAAATGGGTTCCCCCGGAGTACAGGATCATGTCCCCCTTAAGTTTAACAATCTGCAAATATAACACTACAACTACAACAGTTGTTTATCAGTAAGCCGCATTTTTGTAAATTAAATATTTTACAGACTATTCAACATATTATATATATGTCAAGTAGAACTATTTGTTTATTGCTCAGCTGTAGATTTCAACACCATTGACAGCGTATCATCTTTCCCGCCAAAACTGCTGTTCAATTAATGTTTTTTTAAGGACAGTTCATTTCACAGACTGGAAGACACTGGAAGGCGATTAGAGGTCCATCTTGGTGAACGCCGGAAAGATACGGAAACCCAAGAAGGAAGGAAATTCACCAGATCAGAAAGGAAGCAGTCGTAGTCTCAGATAAATAAATCGGCAATCCCAGGCCGTGCCACACAGAAAAAAATCATTTGATTGACTAGGAGAAATCCAAGGCATTGGACAGAGAGAGCAATCTGTTCAAGTGGCAGATAAATAAAGCCATCTGGATACGCCGCAGTGGTGCAGTTCTAAATCGAGATGAGGGGCTCATATACTCTTTCACATCTATGACCAAGTATTAAACGAAGCGCAGCTGAATCGAGTCATTTCGGTACATATATAACAACTATTGTACATACGCTCAAGCGTAGCCGAATCGACATCGATTTTGTGGACAATTCGTATACATTTTACACCTGTGTGCATACGCCTCACTGGTTATTTTTAAATGCATCTTTAAATATTAATGAGGGTATGTAACATTCAAACATATTCTGAAATTGAAATACAATGTGGGAAACATAAAATTATGTTGACAGTAGGCGTATTGTTGTGATACTCGGACATAATCATGTAGTGTTAAATTGTAAACAATATATACAGTAAATGATTAACCAGTATATCTGATATTTTAAGTAAAACAGAGCAATATTATTTATTATTATGCTTGAACTGACAAATTCAGATTTTCAAGATATTCATCGGCATGCTATGATAAATAATTCAAACGAGTTTGCTCAGTTTAAGCTTGTTGATAAATGTTATAAAAAAAAATCTATTATGGCCTTTACTCGAACGTTGTTCATAAGCAGCCAAAATCACGATCCCCCGTAGGTGACCAATTAACACAGATTTAACTGATTATCATGCATTTTGACGAAGTGTGGATCTAGCGGAAGTGCTCATTTGCGAATACTATTATGTTAACGGTTCAAAATGGTGCCAGGCGGCGTTTGTAAACAACAGAAACATCAATAAAATCAAAAAATATCCCGCAAAACGTATCCCCATACATTTATGATATACATTTATATATAGCATATATATGTTTGAGGCTACGATACTTTAGTTGAGATTGAAATTCATCATGAAGATTATTATTGGCGATTCCATATACGCGATGATTTAGGAAGGCTGTACAGTAAACTTAGGACGATTTCGTTTTAACTCGCTATCAATGATTCTGGGAGAAAAACAAGGATGATTTGAGGTCTTAAAACGTATGTATATGGTTCGGTATAAGCATTGAAGTGTGGAGGTTTTAAATATTAATTATGAACTGTACAGACAAAGATGTTAGGATGTTTAAAACTCGGTAATAATGATTCCGTGTTTACAACGATGTTATGAGACCTCTACATAAATGAATCTGTATCAAGAACACCGAAGTTTTAAAAACTCGCTATCAAAGATTCCATATTTACTATGATGTTTGGAAGTTGGAAGGACTCATTCCATACGAGCTCGCTATATATTTCCGCATCGTCATCGTCAGTGGTCTCACTGGTTCGTATATGTGTAATAAAGGACGTTTCGAAAATGTGATCCTTCTCAATATAAATACGTCCAGTAAAACAAGAATATTATAAGATAGTCCAAGCACACTATGAATTATTCTGTACAGTGGCTGTGAAAGCGTATTACAGATCGCTTTAAAGCGAAAATGCCATCATTCAGGTCTAGTGAGGGTGTGTGAAGGTTTTAAAAACTTACTTTATATCACTAAGTTTGTACAGAAGCTCATATTGCTCCTCATCGCGTGTTATATATCAATACAAAGGATTCGTCCTGTTCTGTAGATACCATTGACGTTGTGTTGAGTACTGTACCCGCTGAAATTCCACGTTTGCTGTTTTTAAATATTTGTGTATATTTCATTACGTTTAACACGATATCATAATCAAATGGATGTAAAGCGATTCAAAAATTTAACTTTCAACAATCGCGATTACAATCTGCTATCATGGTTAAATATGAGGACGATGTATGTGAAGAGAAATACTATATATTTTTTTTTATAAAATAGGAATGTTAAGTACATATCAAAAAATAATTTTGAAAACTTTTTGTGAGGAATTGCTTGATTTTGTTATGTTTCTGTTGTTTACAAAATGCGGGATATAATTGTTTTGGCACTAAAGACAGGTGGCTGGTTTTGAACAACGTTCGACATAATACAATAATTTCTATAATTATCAACAAGTCTGAATTTAGCAAATTGTTTTAATTAATAGCATGCCAATGCAAATCTAAACAATTTTCCTTTGTCTGTACAAGCATGTTCATAAATAATATTACACTGTATTACTCACAATATCATAGTAATTTTTTTAATATATATACTTTTTACAGTTTAGCACTACATAATTATGTCTGACCATTACAACATTACGCCTATTGTCAAAATAACTAAATTGTATCTGTAATATGTAGTAATATTATGTCTGACTATCATAACAATACGCCTACTGCCAACATACCACTGTATCTGTAATAGGTTATAATACTACGGCATGCTATTTCCCTTAAACTGCCCAACAGTAACTTTGTTGACGTACCATCTTCTAACTTATCGTCTCTAAACAAGATATTTTGTCTCTTTGAAAACGACTCTAGTGATCTTTTTGACTGTTTTTTAATTTACCGGTAAACTCCTATCACCTGTCATGTTACATCTATACTGTTCTATACCATAGTTTTGCCAATTCCAATAATATCTGTGAGCTGTTGCGATACCGACCCATCCTCCAATGCTTCTCGCTGGCCTAAAATGGATTTAAATCAATTCAAAATATGAATATGTTATAAAATAGAATAAATATATTTTTATAGCGGTCATTTGCTTTTAGTATAGTTGTTTTAAGTATCAAAATATTAATGCAAGATTATTAAGTTCCGTTGTTACGAAGACCTGACAAAGGCATCGTACGGCAACATAAATACAAATGATAAATTATAACATATGCAAATGGATTATTAGCATACAAAATAAATGTGTATTAGTATACGTCAATATGAACAAATCAATATTACTGATATGTTCATGATATTTAAACGTTGGTTGTTTATAATAAACATATATCCAAAGTTGATTATAACACTCTTCTGGCTTCATATATAATGACAAACAGGGTGGTGCATTATCACATCCTCGATACTCTAGGGGTAACGCTCTCTGCACCCTGGAATATGTCATTGAAAAATTAAAGGCACGCGAGTAGCTATCTGATTGGTCTCAGGTAAAAACAATTGAAAAATCAAGACTACATTTGTGTTGGATTAAGAAAGATTAAAATCATCACCAACAAACAGAAAATACGAAAAAATTTACCAATGTTTAAACACTTCTACTTTTCTCGCCACCTCAAGATGACAAATAAACGTTTAGGGAGAAAGTTCTCGCTCAGAGCTTGATGTAATACTTTCCAGTCGTTACAGTCAATGAATCATAGGATATATTTTAATGACGATAAACGGTTCAAAAGTGCATCATGGGATATAGCATGTCCATCATCGACGAACATTTCCGGTGTTACGTGAAAAAGTGACCGGCATAGAAAAGTACCCGGAGTCCAAACTCGACGTTGAAATCCTATTCGGGCACTTGTTAGAAACTGACCCATAGCCGTTGAAAATTGAACAATATTACGTGTCCGATTCGATTTTTTTACCATATAAAAATGAACCCCGTGTAGATTTTCTACATGGGTCCATTTTCACGTTACACCGGATACAGGACATAACATGAAGCCATTTTTTTTATGTTCAAAAGTTTGCTAGCCAAGCTTGTTCAGATTAGATATACAGACATAATACAAGCTCGAAAAAGACAGCAAGTTAAAAGGAAACAGGATGCATGTTGCAAAGTTAAACATTTGTGTGAACACCAATGTTATGTTACAGCACAAAATAAAGAGAATCGTATATCAATGATTCGATGTTAGATATGCATCCTGCATCCCAAATGACACGTTTGTTCTTTTTGATTGTACCAATATAGCATTGGTAATACAAACAATATATAAATTTATATATAACACAGGCTATTTTCGTGCAATATTGCAATATTCACCATGGGAATCGGGTCATATTCCTTAGCACTACAACTTCTACGTTTATAAACAAAAAGGCTAACCTAGTTACCCTGGATACTGTTTGCATTGATGGCCATCGGACTTTTTATTCATTAACAGCTATTCTCACAACCACATTAATCAACACAAGGGGATCTTCTAGATACTTCACACAATTTCAACAGCTTCATGTTCAAATTTCACCTGAACTTTTCGGACACACGCAAACCCAATTGGGACTTCATCAGTGTTCAAGGTTCATATCAAATTCCACAGTATATTTTCTGGCTCGGTGACAGGCGGAAACATCGAGGTTCACATTCACCAAGGACACCTTCCCAAGACGTGCGCCAGTGTTATCGAAAGTGACAGTGACTCCCAGTCCCGGCGTTAAACGTTTTCAAAGTACTTCGATATGAATTTTGATTATCTTTGCTTTGACAGTGCATGCGCCATTGTGTCAAATACGTGACGTAACTACCATTCTCGTTAACGCTGGGCCTATTGAATGGTTTTTGCATAAACATCTATTCTAAAACTAATAATTATTAAAATATCATTGATTTCTGAAAAGAAACCTTAATTGTTGTTTAAAGGTTCTCAGGGAGAAGTTTGTCGAACTTTTTTTTGTGGCGCAGCGAGCTCTTAACATAATGTTTGTAGTGCGTCCGTTCGTCAGTTGTCGCTATATAGAGGAGACGTATCGAGAACAACATGTAAGGGTGCTTCACGAATTATATAGTAAAGAGAATCTGACATTTGTTGTCATGTAACATTGAATTTATCAAACTCGTTTATCAATTTCACATGCAATTTGGCTTGTGCAAGGAAGGGGAAACTATCACAGCCAAATTTTAACAGTGACAAAGTGCTGAAGCCTGTCAAAGGATACTACATGAAAAAGCGTCCAAATAAAGGGTTGAATGGCATCCATCTAATTCACAACAACGCTTAATGCCACAAAAGCTATATTTGACAGTATTTTTTCTTCAGCAAGAGAAGGTGCAACGGATTGACCACCAACCCTATTCACCATATCGAAGTCCCTAAGAAGTAGTTTCGATTCCTTAACTAAAGAATAATTTCTTTTGAACCTTAATGTATGTCGCTAGGAGTGATCTGCGTAGTGTCTCCCCAGTCCACCAAGAGGAGACTACCGCACAACGTTTACGTCATGTATGATGCGGTTCAGAAATTGCGTTTCTGCTAAGGGGGTACTTCGAAGCGTTGTAATAGAAAGATCAAACTATATACATCAAACGTTTGACTCCTGACACTAATGATAGACGTTATTGAATGTCCATCGTAAAAAAATAACCACACTCTCAGAAAGTATTCAATTGAACAGCTGAATGACACTGGTGTCAGCATTTTGTGCAAGACGGGTCACACTCAGTTAACTCCTCCTTACTTCCAACACATGGGCGGCTTAACGAAGAGAAATACACATACACGTGAATGTTTTATCCAATACAACAGCTTTTTTAACCAATGAGAAATAACGTCATATCGATTTTGTAATAATCTCCACACCAATACAACCACGACAACTCACTAAGATGATTGCCTAGCATAGTTTAAATATTGCATTATCTATATACGATCTTGACCTTTGAAGAAAGTGTTTTAAGGCTTGACTAAACCTGATGTCTGACTCGGCTACTGTCCTATCAGGTTTAATCTATCCCTGCGTAAAAACGGGATGTTATAGCCAAAAGTATACATTTGCAAACGACACATGGAAACAATCATTGTGTATACTTTTTTTATCAATATACAAGGTTATGAATGTGTCTTAATTTCGCTGGAATACCCAACATCATGTAATTTGAATACTAATATATAAAAACAAGAACGTATAGATTAAACAAAAATATCGTTTTGACAGTTACAGCAGAGACACATCAAAGTGGCACGGTTTTCAGAAACAGACAATAACATGTATTCACAATTTATTCGGATTATATTTCTTACACATACTATCAGCATAGGAGGTAAGTCTTCTATTTTTAAGAACATTTAGCCTGTAACATGTTATTAGCTTGCTGTATCGTGTGAAAAGTTCACTGTATCGTGTGAAATTTACCGTACTGTGTGAGAGGTTCACTGTTTCGTGTGCGGGGTTCAACGTATTGTGTGTGTGGGGGGGGGGGGCATTGTATCGTGTTAGAGGTTTTGTCTATTGACGGGTTCGCTGTGTTGTGTTTGCGTGCGGAAGGGGAGGGGGGGTCATGGTATTGTGTGAGGGGTTTACTGTATTGTGTGATGGGTTCGGGTATTGTGTGAGGGTTCACTGTATTGTGTGAGGGGTTTGATTATTGTGTGAGGGGTTCACTGTTTTGTGTAAGTGGTTCTTTGTTATGTGTGAGAGTTTCAATGTATTGTGTGTGTGCGTGTGTTGGAGGGGTCATTGGGTATTGTGTGAGGGGTTTACTGTACTGTGTGTTTGTGTGGGAGGGGTCATTGCATTGTGTGAGGGATTTGGTGTATTGTGTTAGGTGTTCACTGTATTGTGTAAGAGGTTTTCTGTATTGTCTGAGGGTTTCATTGTATCGTGTGAGGATATTTGAGGAGGTTGGTCGTTTTGTGCAAGAAGCTTGAGTGCAATGTGTTAAAATCATTAGTTCATTATGTGAGAAGCTTTGGTGTAAAGGATGTTTAGGTTGAGGAACTTGTTGTATCGTGCGGGAAGCTTTGATGGATAGTTAGGAGTTTGAATGTATCATGTGAGGAGCTGGTGTGCATTGTTTGAGATTTTTAGATTATCGTTTGAGACCGAATGTGTATTACGTATGAACCTGTAGTGACTGAAGAGTCAAAAGTCAAGAAGCTTTATTTAACGTCGCATATACATGTAACATAATAACATTAGCACTGTAGTGTTACTGTATTGTGTGAGAGGTTCACTGTTTCGTGTGGCAATTGTTTTAACTTGTCACTTTTTGTAAATATATTGTCAGATTAACATTAATATACGTTGTTTCGAAGTCGTCGTATCATTTCTAAAATGTATATGTTCGAATCTGTAATGTTTTACCGTATTTTGGTGTCGGATAAATGGTTCATGTTAGTCATCTCATATATATCTCGTATATTTCTTATCTTCTTGCCGTCTTTTGAAAGAGGATAGTATATTGTTTATGTAATGAAAGCATAAAAACAGTTTAAAAGGAAACAGTTTTTCCTTGTTTTCAGGTCATTTTTATCAATATAGGTTATTACATTTTGACCACATGGATACCGCTAGTGCATGCTGTTGTGCAGAAATATAGTTCAATTTATGAAAGGGCAACTCTACATTACGAATTGTAATCACAGGAATGATATAATTAATGAAACAAACGGTAACAAAGAAATATCCTATGATAGATTCAGATATCTGGAAATATAATACCAGAAAGATCTTCTACAAGGAACAGCTGAAAATACAACAATCAGGCACAACCATCATTGAAAAGATTGGAAAATAATAGAATTATCGAAAGGATTATTCTACAGTTATAACATAAAAAGACAAATTCGAACACGTCCTACCTGTCAGCTAAACAACGTCAGGGAGAGTTTTTCCTGTATGTAACTAACAAATGGATGAATACAAAACGCCGTTGTGGTTTGTAACGCAGACAATCACCATTTTAGGTAAAAGTGTCCCTTAAAGTTCCTGAAAATTCCTCTTTTTGCACAATCTCAATACAAGCCCGCAATCAGCCTACCGCGGGTACTCCATTCTGTTGCGTGTACATCAGTGTACTAGGACCTTGTAAGGAGTTTTTGGCAGGCTTGTCCTTCAAGACTTCTCTGTGGCGTTTGCAGACATATCTGCTATGAATAATCATGTGCGACTAGTCTTATGTATTATATGTAACTAATGATGCTCTTATCTAGACTTAAGTCTTTTAAGGAAAGAAAAAGTGTGTTACATTTCCCCCATCTCAGGTGACAATAGACTGTACCTAAGGGTTCAAACTATGTTAAGATCAATCAGGTCTTGCCTATATTCCCAACCTATAGGTGCCTCATCTACAATAACTTCTGTGATACTTGTCGACTACCCTAGTTTTTTAAATTTTGAGTAAGATTATAGTATTCTTTCTAGAACAGTAACTTTAAAATCCCACAGATCTTCATGGTCCTGAAATATCATTATAGCAACGAAACGTGAAGCATGTTCGGGTTTGAACGAGCACAGATATGCTGAAAAACTTATCAACATCAGACATGGATCACTGCCTTTATTTTTAAATGTCAGATGAAGAAAACAGATGATTTCCAGCTGAAGGTCTTTCTCATTATTCAGGAACATATAAACAGAATTGTCCACTTTATTTACCATTTAAACGCTCTAGATACCTAAAGGGCCTCGATATATCAATTACGGTAATGTCTTTAGCATGATATCTTTGATGCAAAGACGAGCCGTCATCTTTAGAACATTAAGCCTGACTGGGTACTTGCACACCGAAACGGAAATACATTTCATCTGTATTGAGTTTTCTCCATTACTACCAGAACAGTACCTAGGACTGCAACGTGTTTTGATGTATACACACAAGACAATCGACGGATCATCTCTTTCGTACTTTCATGTGCCGATCGATCTCTTTCTATCAGCCGACCATTGAGAACGGAGTCGAAATATATTTTTGGTGATCCAAACTGTGACATTGATTTTTGGTTTTCCGGCTTCATGTTATATACATGAACGAATCCGCACTGACTGTCATGATTTCTGATAACCATAGAGTCGAGACAAACACAGTATTGAACCCGAATGTATACAGTGTTGCACAGTTATATGTTAATGCAAGTTTATCTTATATATGTTTAATATGTTTATAAAAGTATGCATTCTGTCTCTGTAAAGTACATAAAAGAGATACATTGATTTATACTGATATGACGCTCTATAAGAATGTTTCGGTGTGATATTGGTTATCTATTTACGGAAGCCGGTAAGTGCCTCATGAAGTAAAAAAATAAAATATTCAATATTGGCCAAACATATCTAATCTCTTTAAACTGATTTTCAAAACTGTGCATAGTTAGTATGAGAATGCCTTTAGGTTTGCGAATGTCTTGGGCACCAAAATATTCATTTATATTTGGTATGATACGGCAAAAACGAAATGATAAGTGCATCTTTGGAATCGGAATTTCAAACTAGGTCAATATTAATATAGCCTAATATTGGGGTTCGTTTTTACGGCCGATAGTAATCCGTCTTGCTGGCAAAAAGGAAGCACGCAAGGAGTCGGAATGAGAGAGGAAACAGGAGTACCAAGAGAAAAAAACCTACGTGGTCGGACAGGTGACCCAAGACCGTTCTACGTCCGAAAGGGGGGTCGAACCCTTGCCGTCATGGACAAAAGCGAGTGCGCTATCCACTTCGTCAGCAAAATATTGAACCGGACTGGTATTTGATAAATAACTAATTTTTCGCCGGCTATAACTGCTGTTTATTTTTATAATAATGATAATTGAACACGCAAATGTTGAAATTATACAACAGGTATCATCACCAGTCCCTATATTACGGTTCCCGTCAAGTCTGTCACAATATATAATACAAATATGACATTTCTTTCCTTTTTGATCCTAGGGTTTCTATGTAACGCCTTGGAAAAATGTGTAAAAAAGGGCGTAGGGAAATGTACACAATACAAAGTATGCACAGAAGATGTAAGCCATCATATCTACCCAGGAAGAACAAAAACTCTAGTACAATATTTGTACATTCCACGAGGTGTGACAAAAACGGCGTTCATCAGCCTCACCACGACTACCGACAAGGCAGTGATATTATCGGATGCATACCTGGTATTTAAAGATGCCACACTAACAATGACAAATGAAACATACACACCCGAAATTTCTACGACACCAGGACAGGTAAGTGACTAAAGAACAGTGATATTTTGAGGATTTAACAAAACACTGCAAGACAAATTGTTACATAAAGTAGGCACCATAAAAATGCAATTTTTAACTACATACTTTTAAATACATCAACATTTGATAAATGTTTTTGGGAGTATAGGTACATACAGTCCTTTACAAATGTCTTTGCTGATTAAATTTATGTCATCATCGAGCAACGTGTGTATCCTCCTGCTTCGTATATAAACATGGGTATTTTATATATTTGATAAAACATTTTCTATCTATTGATGTTTCAGTTCCCTTCTATAACACCTGTTTCATGGCTAGAACGTTTAGCATACTCCTTTACAACACCTGCGGAATTTCTCTGTGGTGCCTCTTTATGTCATGGCTGGGCTCTTACCTTAATCTCTTTATCATACATCCTCGGAAGTCGTATTGAACCTACTTTATAGCACAGTTCTATTCGGAATACCTTGTAAGGTTGACATATCATAAATAGTAAAGTATGTATCGGTTATCATTTCAATGTTTTGTATCATCATTCAAAGAAAGAAGGTATGATATTGAAACAACCAAATTACATACAATTTTTAATAATTTGAAATAACGTCATTTTTTTTTAATTTAAACGAGTATATTGGTATTTTTTCATCGAAAATATGACCACTTCAAATGTGTTATATATGTACAACATTGACATGTTTCCGTTAAGGATAAACATGTTTTAATTAGAAATATTGATTAAGATAGCAGGACGCTTTTTAGACGACTAAAGCTGCAGGTTTGGTCTATATTGATTTGGATTCCACAAAACAGCAGATTTGTCGTGGAACTCGACGAATTCTACTTCCTACAATCGGCATTCAAAATCACATTCCAAACGAATTTGATTTTTTTTCTCTCAATAAAACCACATTATCAATTAATCGAATTTAGATATTTAAACATTTGCCGGACGATCCGTCACAACGTGGTTAAAATTCATAATGAAAAAGTCAGTGCATGATTATAATACATCGTTCAGCTGCCATTCTCTATTTCAGCGTGTCCTGGTCAGCACTCGGGCGAAATATCATTTTGGAGACATGGATTGCAAAGGTTTGCCTCTTGATATTTCCGACTCCAAACCCACCGTCAGTCCTCTGGAGGCCTTCACCACTGAATCTACCACGTCCTCCATTGTTGAAGATTCATGCTACTACTGCCTGGTACAACTCGCTGTGGAATATCTCATGGCAAACATTACGGGCGTCCCCGATAACTCCACCCGAACCGTAACTACAACTTTAGTTTCGGTTAATGAAACAATTGTAGTTGCTACAACACTTGTGCTGAGACCATTACACGTAAGTACATTTGCCTTTTTTATTTTGACTTGTTGATTTCTCCATTTCATATGTAACACCAGGATGAACTAACTAGGTGGTATACTGATATACAGATTGTCCCGGAGGAAAAGCCTTTTGTGGCTCAGAGCGCCATACATATACATGTACCAGCAGGACACATGTTAACGAACCCAAGACGACCTTTGAAACCAGTTTACATTACTTGACGAAACCTGTTACTGGATGAGATGACCATCAGATTGATTTACCAGAAAATCAAACCAAGAACTCGCAATCCTAATAAGTGTGTTCGTGGTATATCACTGTGTATTAGATTAATACATATTTATATTGAGTTGTACTTATTTTTATACTTTTGTAAAAAACAAAATCATAGAACGGTAACCATGGAGATTTTCTATTTTAATTTATAACTGAAACCATTTCATCTCTCATTTTGTTAAGTGCCTAGGATTGAAAAACACGTTCTATTTTAAAATATATCGGTTAGATGAGTGGTGCATGGTAAGCGCACTTGCCTTTAACAAGGTCCAGGTTCGATTGAACCTTGAAAAGCTATATGTCACATGCCAATCCACGTGGTTTTCTCCGGGTATTCGGGTTCCTCCAAAACTAATACTTATAGTGTGCTTTCATCTGGGCTAACAAGGGCGATTAATATATGCTGGAAAAACTTGTTGCAATACAAAAATATATAAATAAATCAAGTTTTAAAAAGAACATTTTAAAATATGATTTTCCTTCATCCTAAAAATCAGAAAGCGATAAGCAATTGGAGGATAACAAGCATCATAACATTGGTCTGGTACGTTTACTTCTGACAAGTGTCCATAAAACAAATTATTCTACCAAATAGCATGATACCATGTAGTTGTTACGCCGCGTTTACAGGATTGCGAATGTTTACCAAATATTATTAATATTTTTTTTGCAGAATTCGTCAGGTAAATCAAATTTTTCTACAGATATTCCCGACGTTGTGGACTTTCCTTTAAGAAGCGTGAAAGCGTTCCAACTACAGACAATATTTCCAAATCCTTTATCCGCGTACAAACTAGAAATAAAAAGCCCCAACATACACCTCAGAATCGCTACAGTGCTCATCCGCTCTGCTGGAGATAACTACAAATGAATCATTGCAACAGCGAACAAGCCACATCCAGATGATGAAATGTTTTGTTCCGAAGGCCCAGACACCCGCGTTATAGACTTCGGCTACCTGCCAAACAAAGGTATTTATTGTTCTTCTTTGATCAAACATCGAACAATATTCAGCCACATTAAAAAAAATAATAAAAAAATCTGATATGTAAGCCCTTGTGTAAGAGGTTTTTGTTTGCGTCCTCATATTGTCTGTATCCTTCAGGGTAAATATCAGTAAATGCTGTCTTGTAAAAACACACATATACAAATACATCATGTCAGCTTTATGCAGCCTGCATACGATACCAAACAGCACTTCACGTGCGATCCGGCAAAAAACGTCACAAAGCGCACCCCCTTTATCTATTAATTGATTTACATATGCTTGGATATGCTGATGCATTTGCTTAAAACAAATTTAAGAGATTGACACTGTCTTCCGCTTGTGTGAACCCCCCCCCCCCCCCCCNCACACACACACACACACACACACACACACACCTATAAAATAGAATACTATCGCGTCAGCAAAAGTTAATAACCGGCTGATTTTGTCCATTTTAATGGCCGAAAAAGAGTAACGAATTGAACGTAAAACCATCCGGTTAGACAACCTGTGGAAGATATACATTGCAACGATGTATATTTTTCATTATGCCGCTAATGAAATGCAATTTTGGAAACAACATTAACTCCTATGGATAACATAACTCTTAACACTAGAACCCTTTTTTATATTACGAAAACTAAAATCATAGGCTTCGTCTTCTATACTCTTAAGCTAACGAACTTCAAATGGTAATATAATGTAACAACTGCATGATAATACTACCCTAATGAAGGCTGTACCACATCCTAAACCTGTATGTATGAAATAGAAATTAAGAAAAATCAATTGGCATGGCAATAGATTAATCCAGTCTTTCCCGAAAAGAAACTTGCGGAACTTTTAGGCGAAAGAAGGACAATAAATACGAGAAAATAAATTGGTCTGAAAGTAAACACCAGCACGGGATTCGAACCTTGGACGTCAAATAACAATATGGTTTTTATCTACTGAGTAACCTGATCGGCGGTTGTTAACCTATCAAGTCCAACCATCGTGTAATCAAAAAACGACATTTAGGGGGGGGGGGGTTACCGTATGTATGGCAAAATACAGACGAATTCTATACAGTTTTTTTCTGTAGTCGTACAGGGATCTTTTGCCGATTTGCAGTATAGTAAGAAATAGTATAAATTTAAATGTTTAAATATACTTAACCAATTTAAAAAACAACGTTATTCGTTAATGTCCCCTCACCCCACTACTATTTGTAAGAGAAATTAATTAAAACATCGTTGTCTATTATTTTTATAGGTGCTTCGGAAGGCACAACTGCCGATACCATCGATTTAGAAGTTATATTATTTATGACAAACCAAGCAATCCATGGGGAAACATATCCCCTTGATATATTTCTGGAAGAAGATGACGTATTGACAAAGAACGCAACAATATATTTCAACACAACCAACAATGTTCCGGTAAGTGTACAATTAACGTTTCAGAGATTCCAAATAAAATTGTTATTTTACATATGATTCATTGCTTAGTTTTGACCTTGCATACAGCTTATACATGCCATTTGAATGTATCGATGTCATCTGTTAATACGTTTTTTACAGTCTGTTTCATGATTATTTACGTAAAAACTTGCGGAACTTTTAGGCGAAAGAAGGACAATAAAAACGAGAAAATAAATTGGTCTGAGAGAAATAACCATCCCGGGATTCGAACCATCGACCAGAGCTGCATGGGAGCTCTTGTCGATGACTTCTGTCCAAGATGAAGAACAAACTTTTAGATTATTTCACAATAAATATAGTATAATATACATTGTCCATACCATAGGAGAGGCTTGTATAGGCATTACGCCTGTTGCCCAATTCCTTTTGAATTTATATAAGATGCAATATTCAATAAAAAAAATGTGAAATGAAATTATTTACGTAGAAATATGGAAATGCTCTATGCTGCTTGATCTAACGAAACATTTTGCGTATTTACATTTTCAAGTATTTGCGGTGTGAATATTTTGCATTGGTTATGTTGCTGCAAGTGTATTTCATAGGGTGCCAGTGTGTGCGTGCATGAATATTGCTAGTCGATTGAGCCAACATAATATTAACGGAATTTCAGTATATAACATACAACTTCCTTATTTAGAGTTAAATGACGTTTTTGTTTCAGAAAGTATTTTGTTACAGACGTTAATTTTTTTTGTATTTATCTAGTTATCACTTGGTACAGTGGAGTCACTTTCAAGATTAGTTTTCCTTATTAATGGATTGATCGGGTTGTTTAGATTCAATTATCCGTTATATTTAATATCCCGTAAACAATACTTGTGGTCGGTTAAAACGATATTTGGAATAATCCTGTTGAAATTTCAGATTGATTAGGTGTAAATGGGGAAATTAATTAAACGCTGAACATGGATTTTCCCCATTTCAAGTGCATGAATCGGATAAAATTCAGCTGTAATATAGGTGCCAATTTTGATTTATGTATTGTGTTTTTTTTTTCTTTTCGCGTAGCAAATAGAGAAACTAAACGTATCTGACACACAGATAAATCCGTTGTTACCTAAAAGTGGAACAGGTAGTGCATCACTGACCTTTGACCTTCCTCTATATTCGTCTGGAAAATACGAAGTCAAAACCTCGACAAAGCGGATTGCTGGACCGGGTGGTGAAGGGCTTACTATTGCAGCAATACTACTTACAGGAGTTGGATCTAACGTGCCATGTATAGAACCTTCCTTCCATAAGAAAACAACAACTTCTGGATCGATATATGTCACAAATATTCCATACACTTTAGGATCATCCAAAGGTGCAAACACATTTGGTTTCAAGATATCGATCATCGCGCTACCCGACCTAGTGGAAGCATATTCCACTCATGAACTCATAGTTGATTTATTATATCAAGGAGATGGGTCTCCGCAAACATTTAAATTCTATTTCAATATTACCAACCAGGAATTGTTCACGGTGAGTGATATAATCCAATTTGATAATCCCGTGTCTACAAATGATTGTCTTAATAATTGATAAAAGTTAATTTGTATTTTTGTGTTACTGCTATTTTGCTGATTATTTTTTTCACATTTTTACAAATAAGGGGTTACATATCGCAGTACCGTTTAGTGTACACAATGTGTTTAGCTAGTACCAAAACATCAAATGTCAATTGAGACTAAAAGGACGTTTTAGATATTGACACATCAGGTAATGACTCCGTTTAATGAAGTTGTCTTAAAATATCTTTACAAACGACGTTTAGCAGAATCATTCTCTATTTATATCTACGGCGGCATATAAAGACCGTTTAGATTATGGATGATATTTCGTACAAACCAAGGAAAATTCGCCATTTTCCTCCGTTTTCCTCCGTTTTCGATTCCTTTTCAAATTTTGCTGTGTGAAATAAACATGTAGGTCAATAAATTTAAAATTATTTTGTTTCTTTTGCAATTTGTTTGGGGTTTAATGGTGGACTGACTAAACTATTTTGTTCAAATCATTTGATGTCCTTAATGTATGTGTTCAATGTTTTAGACACCAGATATACATGGTAATATCTCGATGAAAGTCAGCCTATTAGAGAAATGTCGGTCAATGACCCTCAGCACCGCGGTTGTCTTAAGCCTACATACTCAATCTAATGAACCTTACGGTCGTCTGTTTGTGGAATTACCGATTCCCATTGAATCGGTGGGTCAGTCATTCACCATGTGTGACTTTGGAAAAGAGATAGGATACAACGTTGTTGGTCGATTCTTTCCAAACATAACAAAGTAAGAGAAAAGAATACTGGTACAAATGTATTGTGCATATATTTATTGCTTTAACATAACATATATTATCATAGAAATAATGTAAAAATGTAGCAAATTTGTTATTCACGATATATGTCCATAAAACGGTGTGATAATATATGCAACAAACCTTTTACCCATGTTTGATATACGTAATTATAGGTGTATTATTGCAAAAAAAGTCTTCAATGTGTATTGGTACACTTTTGTTTGTAATTCAGAACATCTGCTTATATGTTACTAAAAAATACTAGATGCTTTTACTAAATTACACTTACTTGTTTATCTATTTTCACATGACTTTGCTGTGTGGAATGATACCAACACATACTTGTACTATGTGCTGTCCACCAACATCATTTTAATTGTCTTTTTTTGTACAATCTAGTTTTTGTAACAACAATTTTCAAAAAATTAATAACGACATGCAAATCTCAGTATATTTAATATACATGTTTTATCATTCAATTCAATACGATGTGTGTACACTGTTAATAACTGTAAGGAGAGGGCGCCCATAGGCTTTGCCTGTTGCCCAATTCCTTTGTATCTAAGATCTGAACAATAAATATTCTGAAATGAACAAAATCAAAAACATCTGCTCATATGAATATCATACTTAATATGCAAAGCTTGTCGGTGATGTTTGTTTGCTCTTTCGTTACAGAGTCAATGCCAAGATGATTGAGAGAGTGTTCCTGGACATTTCACCGTTGACAAATATAGACTTTCCTGGGCATATCTTTAAAAAATCCAACGACCTCACAATGAACATGGTTGTGACGTTTAAGGAAACTGACATTTATGTAAACAATCTTCCTATGTTGTTTAAAGCTAGGCTTATCAGCAACAACATCCCAATCTGGAACAGGGAATTACCAATAGCAAAACCAGAAATTGTAAGTAGTCCGTGCACTACCTCTTATTAAAGAAGGGAAGATAACAACTTAATTTTGTGTGCATATTCATTCAACATATACTAAGCTTCATTACCGCCATCGATGCGTGTAGATATTTGAATCCATTAAAGTGGGTTCCATTACAAATGACTTTGGCGTGCACATTCGTATTGGCAAGTCTCAAGTCTCTAGTGAGGTGAGATTGCCAAATTTATATTCACGCATAACTAATGAGGAACCTTAATAAGGCAATATTTGATTAGATAAAGAGTTCGATTTCAACCAAATCTGACTAGCACATGCATATAGAATTTCTAGCAAGTCGCCCATATATATTCCACGAATAAGTTTATGCTTGCTGTGTCTAACATAATTATGCACCATGACTTGTTGTATCTTTCTTGAGTTTTGTATATGAAGTGTAATTTTTGCAGCTGCAAAATCTGCTTGTAATAAGTTATATTGGTTAAGATTGACATGTTTTATCTCATGTGTCGCGCACAGTATACATGTAGCACATTACCGTATTCCTGTAATATATGTTTCATATCCTTTATTTTGTTAAATATCATATGTCTAGGTATTACCAAAGAAATTGCCGTAACCAAATAAGGTGTTTGTTTACATCTTTTGCAAGTTAGATTTTACAGAATACACCAACATTATTCCACTGGTCTTGATCATGTAACAACAGTTTTAACAATTTGTAAGCTCAAATAACCGACATGATACGTAACTGTCAAAAAGCATTGCCCAAAGCATCCACTATCAAACAACTCTCCTGAATGAAGGGCATACGATTGTAATTATCAAATCAATATTTTGTGTAATATTTCATACTGATTAAACAACTACAGACGTTATGCATGTTTGTATGTTTTTTTCTTAGAAGTACTATCCTGATTTCATAGTTATGACAGGAATTGAAAGAATTGATGGCGTCAACTCACAAAACATCTGGTACCACTACAGCAGAAATGGATCCTACTTCCACCGGGAGGCCTTAGTGGTACGCTTTTGTTTGTAGGATTTTGTATGTTTTGTTTCATTGTCATTGTCTTCATGCTTGCTTCTATTCGTCTCCCCTGATTCTTGCTTAGATTTGTTTGCATTGGTGCTTATTTCTATTCGTTTGCATTGATGTTTGCTCCTATTAGTTTTCTGTGATACTTGCTCCAATTTGAATTTCCTGGGGCCTCTTGTATAAAACATCTCAAAAATGAGCAATGTATTGTCTATGTGAAATCTTAGACTTGAGGAAGTCTCAAGAGTTAAGATGTTTTATACAAGTGGGGCCTGATACTTAAGCTATTATGAATTCCTTGAAATTTGCTCCAATTGGAGTTCGTTGATGCTTGTTCCCATTAGATTTCTTGTTTTTTTATCCAATTCAAATTCCTTGATACCTGCTCCAATTTCAATATTGTGATGCTTGCTTCATTTTGAATTCTTTGATGCTTGGTCTTATTGGAATTCCTTGATGCTTGCTCCCATTCGAGTGTCTTGCTGCTTGCTAATTTGGCTCTGGTCCGTGTCCCTACTTAACTTTTGTGATGCTAGAGCTTTTTTATTTTCTTATGATACCGCTATTGAATATCTTGATGCTTGCGTCATTGATTTTATAGACCCCGATGTTGCGGGTTGTTACTTGAGTTGAATGAGCAAATGCCTGTAGTTTTTATATTTGTAAACGGAAACTTAACAAACGCAATGCTTGCACGCATCATGAATTCGCTGATAAAAAGGTTTTGTGAAATTACATTTTTAAAGTGATACAAATATTTGAAAAAAAATGTCATTTCTTGGCGTTATTTATCTCAAAATATATTTAAACATTCAAATATTGAATTATCTAGCGATTTCATAAAAAAGACTATGTGCATCACAGTATAAGCATTTCTTTTAGTTTTATTACATATTTAAAGTGTGTTTGTTTAAGCTACGGTATGAGCTGTAAAGGGAATAAAATCAATGTAACTATCTTAAAGAAATACATTGACGGTAAATAAGCATTCAAGGAAATATTTAATAAGTGACAATTATTTTTAGATTTAACATTTTACAGAAAAAAATTGATTAAGAAATTGGATTTTCTTCATTATCCTATGACAGATTCAGGCTTTAATGTAATGTAATTGATATGTCTTTTTCCATAAGCATTGAAAATGAAAACAAAATACAAAGCAGCATTTATGTCTAATAAAACATGATCAACATAAGTTACTGATATAAACACATTCTTCATGGTGGAAATTTGACTTAATGGATTATGGATTCCTGACATACTGCAGAAAAACACTTCACACTACACTGTAGTTTTTGTACATACATTAGCTTTCCTTCATCTCGTTTTGGATACAGATGTAGTTATCGGTAGCACGACTTGATCAGAGGTACTGCAATTGACCATGATGCTTACTTAGGTATAGCGACAGTTTAGTCATCTTAACCCGTATTCATGAAACTGTTTTCATGCTCAAGCATGAATTCTATGCTCAAACAAACTTTTTTGCAACTCGTTTAAATCACGTGACACGGTGAAAAATTAAAGTGTTAACATTTTAAACCGTAATCAAGTTGAGGTGTGTTCAAAATTATTTTTACAAACAATTGATTAAATATTTTTCTTAAATCATCAATTACCAGAACAAGAAATTTGGCTTGTGCACGAAATACTAGTTTGAGCATGAAAATGGTTTTATGAATACGCGCCCAGGTGTCCAGGGTTCGAATTTATGTCTTGCCCGTTACATATTTACATTTGGAACAATGTAACTGATTTTTGTCTTTATTTGTCCATTTCATCTTGACTTCTCATTCACATTCCGTAAGGTATGATTTTCCTAACAGATCCGATATACCGTAAAATATAGTCATGCCAGATCCATATTTCAAAATTCATCGTTACATTTTAGGCAGTGGCACAAGATTTTGAATGCAGCCAATCCTAGTATATTTCGGGTTAGCATGTCACTATTTGTGTTACTGGACAAATGTCACATACCATTAGTTTTAATTGAATTAAGTCGTGATTTTAAAACTTGTTTTATTTATTTTGTGCAGTTTAAAGATGGCAGTAATGAGTACGTGTTTGAGTTCCCGATGGTCATCGCCTATTTTCATATCTCGGCTGACCCTTGCGTTGTCATTTGCAATGTCAAAATGTTATGGCTGCCGCGTAAGTACTGCTAGAATTACTTACGTAATACGTTATTCTCGTAAGTGACTAAGCGATTATGGAAGAATAGAAAATGAAACCTAATGAATGTAATTTAAATTTGTTTTAATTAAATTACATGCATTCTTTCTCTAGTATTTTCGATATTGATTACATTAATTTATCATGAGGGATAAACGCGGGATTCCTGATGCAGAAGCCAGTCATGACGACATTAACTATGTCCATGTGATCTGTTTGAAATAATGCTATCTGTCCGAATTTAGGACCATAAATGAGTTCTTGTGCTGAAGAGCCTTTTAACTTGATGCAGGAAGATAACGTTCCCTTTATGACGTTGTTTTGACCGTCATTTTAATTTGACTCAGGTTCTCGGTAAGCGATAAGTAGTGTTTCAGAAATTCGATTCTTGATATTGTTATTGTATACTTACGGCAAAAAGTAACGCAACTTTGGTTTTGGTCTTATAACGTCATTTATAGACCTAATTCAGCGGATTGTTGCTAGTAATGCCATGAGGGCACTGACTCCTTTGTGTAAGGCCTAAATACATATCCATGCCGTACGCTTTTAACAAAACTACCAAATTTAAGCATTTGGGGAATACCCGCCTATGATAAATTTGAAAACCATTCTAAAGCAAATTGCTGATCTGTACAGATACAGTGCACAACAAGTAAGCCCAAAAGATTATAAAAAAAACAATGTCGCGAAGATCTGAATTCGTGAGAGGACGGAAAATATTGCTCAAATTTTGCAAATATTTGCAACGTCGCATTACCCAGTAGTTTAGTGTGAACATAAACGGACCGTAACTGTATCAACGGCATCGTGAACGCTGTCATGCACTTACTTTAAATATGGAGGCTTGTCCTGTTTACTGATATGTAAACGCATGAGTTAAGGAGTTAACAGATTTGAAGGAGAACCTGTTATGATTTGGGGAGGTATTTCTAATGGTAATGTAGTTTAAACCCATTATTTGTTATCCACAAAAATCTTCCATACGTTAGATACCAGGATAAGGTTCTCATTTCCCTTATACGTCAGCGAAATTTAACCTTCCAGCAGGATAATGCAAGACTAAACGTGATAAGAGCGTATCGTGCTTTTCTAACCCAAAACAATGTCAAGTACTTGATTGGCCATCATGCAGTCCCCATTGAACATTTGTGGGACAAAGTGGACAGGCAAGCTAGAAAACGTGCCAACGCCCAAAACAACGTTAACTAGCTGACTACACTATATTCAGGAGGGAACGGTCAATTGTCTCGGGGGACACACGCGGTATTGAATAGATGCTGGAATAGGGAATTGGTGGATCTATTACGATGTCATTCCTGACACCACCGGTGTTGTAACCACATCACTGGTTCTCATCAATTAATCAACTGTTAAACTTAAACATATTCAAAAACCTTTGCGAACTTTACCATAAAAATGCGTTACATTTTCCCGTCAATATATTATGAAGCCAAAAAATCCCCCGAGTAATGCCATTAATATCTCCAATGGAAATTGTATATAGCCCCTGTTTATTTCCATATTAATCACCAACGCTCGTGCTGTCTTTGACAACATATAAAGAAAACGGTTTATCTTTTGTATTAGTTTTGATATATTCCCGGAGGAAATCTTGAATTCAAACATGCATAATCGACGGACATGTAATGAATGTGATCAATATTTCAGTGAAGGAATATGTCACTATAGTAAATGATGAGGACAACGCTATATTGAGGGAGGTACCATATGCCCTGGACCAGGACTTAGACACGTGCTTTGACTTGCCCATACCAGGGGATTCCCCGTCCATGCTCTGGTTGAGGATAACAAAGCTCAGTCTCTTCGATGTGACGTCAAAGGGATTTGTAGTCCACATCACTGGTGAAGGCATAGAGTGTGAACGTGTTGGACAGACAAATCTCCAAGTAAGCTTCTAATATGTTATTGAAGAGTTGATGGTATTGTTCACATACTAAAACTGCTTTCATCCTAATCACATGTAATAAATGCAACAGTTTTACACGGGTGTATTTATATGTAAAAATCGAAGAGTGTTAATACCTTACTGAAAAGACAGCAGAAAAAAGTGAGACATCAGAAATTCTAACGATAAATGAGTAAGAAGTGTGACGCGTCATGCTGTCGCCTGTCACCGATCGATGATCAAAGGTCTGTTATCACGGTCGAAAGTAAAATATATATGTCAAAATCATATCATTATGACTACCGTGATTATTCAATGCATATTGTAGCTTCTCCCTTCTCGAGAAAGAAAGAAAATTCTTGCTTAGTAATATACTCATAAGTGTCAAAAGTTAATAATTAATAAAACCATCAGTATATGTGAATTTCAAAAGCAAATATCGTGAAAGTATCTTACGTCTTTATTTTATAACCCCTGGTCGGAATTTAGATTAGTGGGAATAAAAAAAAGGATTAAGTAAAACGGTACACTTTTAGTCCTCTTTCAAGTACCGACAGTTTGTTAATATATTCTTCAAAAGATATTCAGCCAAAGCGTTCTCGTCCATAAGTTAATCATTAGGACAATTTCATTCTTTGTACATTTTTTTATTGTAATGATTAACAAATTCAGTCAGATTTCCATTTATTCACTATAAGATATAAAGGTATTGATCTATATACTAAATCTTTGGATCAAGATTGTTGCTATATATTGTTGAGAAGTCGAATCTTTCACATACGTACTGGAGTAATTCTTAACAAGGATGGGGATTCAAGGTTCAGAATTTCATTAGAAATTTTCAAAATTACATTTTCGATGAAGACGTTATGCGAATAAACGGCATCACAAGATGTTAAAGGGTCATCATGCACGTGGCTTACAGTATTAAAGCGGATTTCATAGCAAGTAGAAAATCTTACAAGAATCCGGTGTTAGTAAGGACATTTGTTTGCTATTCAGGTATCTAATAAAGGGACAAAGTTTCTACTCGATACACTGTTATGATTCGGGGGAAATCTTTATCATTGGTTACTTTTTTCTTTCTATAAAGATTCAACGAAACAGAAGTATAATTATCAACATTGTACAAAACAGAGTTCTTGCTATGGGGGAGTTTACATGGTATTTCTTGTAGACCGTAGTTTGTTTGTTTGTTTGGTCTTTATACTTGTAACGATAAACAAATTATTTTCAGGTGGGAACTTCTGGGCCTACTTACAATGACCAGTGCAGCATCGACTCGGAGATAGCATTTTGCAAGCTGATGTCAGAAAATACCAATAGTACTCTAGTAAATAAAACTCAATGTGACATTGAATGTGAATGTGAAGAAATGCTACAGTGTTCAAACGTTCATATCGTCATGCAGAGTACCAACAAGGATGTCTGGAGGTTGTGCGAACTCACCATGGAGGATGTACAAGGATAAACAATGACGGTTTTAGGTGACAAGAATTCATAATGAGTTGAGTGTCATGACAATCGGTGATGACTTCTTCAGCACATTGTGTAAACTCATTATAAATGAATCCAAAGAAACAAAAAGACATCAAAACACTCTGCATCTCCTCTATTGATGATTCCGTATAAACTTGTTATCAATAATTCCGGAAAAAGGGGGGGGGGGGTTGAAGGTAATAAATGTTCACTATATATCATTTCATTCAGATACGAATGCCTAGCAGCTGTCAGTTCTAATTATGAATCATTCTGTATTTACAAGAATGTTCTAAGGTCTTCTTAAACTCCCTGACACAATTACCTATTTACATTGGATACTGTGAAACTTCCAAACAAATTATTCCATGTCAAGAGTATTGGGATTGTACAAACCATTTTTATTCATGATAAATTAGACATTTTAAAGCTTGAGAAGTTCATTATAAAAACAAATATGTTTGGAGGTTGTACGAACTCCATCGGATAATGAACGACATTTGGAAACCATGAGCCTTCATAATAATTTCTTGTAAATGAGAATTTTCAGAAGTTATGAGAACTCACTTTCAATTATTTATCCTGCACAACTGATGCTAAAACGCATTGGATACAGTTCCGTATCAAGAAAGGATTTTCAGGTTCTGTACCCTTTTGGGGAATAATTCCTTGACAACAAAAGACTTGTGGTGTTTAAAGGAACCGAAAATGGTAAGCGCGAATTCGCTATGAAGGGTGCAAACTCACAGGATGGTGTCAAATTACTGGAAGGTCCAAATTAACAATGTACATTACAAATACACCAAATATGGTGAACCCATGTATGGAATCATGAATAATATTCTAATCCGTGTGGTAGTCTATTCGACTGATGTCATACCTTCTTTTTTATTTTCTATTACTGTAATGGTCCATTCACAGAAAAAATAGGTAAGCGACAACCTAACTGTGAAGTGAAAGATAAAACTTATAAAATATTGCCAAATGAAAACGTAAAAATGAAAATTTGATCAAGTGTTTCGGAAGAGTAAGCGGGTCCATTCCGTGTACAGTTAGGTCCAGCGCAAGAAATGTCACGTCCTCATATCAAGAACCGGGGTCATAACAACAATAAATACAAGGCATACTAAGGAGCATACTCCAAATAATCAACATTAATATCACAAAAAAATAGCATATTTCTTAATAACATATGATGGAAACCACAACATTGTCCTTATTCTTCATCAACTTGCAATTTTGGAAACCCTGTGTTGTAAGCATGACCTGTTCGACAACAATCAAGATCGGTCACGGAGATATTGATATTTGGAGCAAAACTCTTAAGTAATGAATATCTGCAACATAAAAACACCGGGGGTTATGGAAGCAGGGATGTTACTGTCAAGAAATGGAAAGCATCTCGACTAAAAAATCGAAATCGTCTGGCGTATGGTACAACATAGTAATAAAGCGCCCTTGTTGTGCATGTTGTAAGTAACGATCGAGGAAAGCGGCCGAAGTAGAAACGCAATACAATAGGATTTCCTTGGTTATCAAGCAATGCTAGTTCTTTTTTAAGTAGGCAATGTAATAGTGTAATAGCAGTCATAAATATTATTTCAGCAAGCACAGCTTCATGCCAATCAAAGTACATATAGTTAGTTGCGGTGTGGTCATTGGCTTCAAGATATACAGCCTTGTGTTCTATTTTAATTTTTGATTTCAAGCAGATTATTCTTTTAAAATTATTGACCTGATAGATTAGACCCACTCTGAAAGTGAATTCAATTCAGCATGCTCTCATTTTGCCCATCATCTAGCGCAGTCATCCACAGAGTTTCCCGATACTTAGGTCCCATCATGAAAAGCTTTGTATCATTGAGATCGCCACTTGTGGAGGGATGGAGAGTAGAAGGAGGATTTATTCTCTCTCAGCACTAAGTCATCTGTTGAAGCGTTTGCTTGTGGTTGACAAGTATCAAATGTGTTTAGAATACCTGCTAAAAATATTGAGGTACTTAATTATTTAAAGTACTTTAGTATGTTATCTTTGACAAACTTTTGAAGTCAAATATAACGGATGTTAATGATATTTATCTCTTTGTAGGCGAAACCGACTTTCATGAAATTCCGCGTTACCTGTACGAAGTACAGGCTCAAAAGGTCAAAGTGTCACATCGTTTATGATTTAAGAATTCTCCAAGGTGGTTTCCAAATGTCATTAGGAAACGTTACATTGTATTCGGTAGGTCTATTGTCACGTTAACGTATATGACTAATATCTTCTAATGTCTTCTTTGATTTCCAACGATTTATAGCACTTTTATATCAGTTACCTTTCAAGGAGGCGTAATCTAATTATTTGTTTTATTATGTATAATTAGATGAAATATGATCATAATTAAATGGTGGTTATTTTCTAGTAAATAAGAAACCATATCCGACTGTACTAACTGTGAATGTTTATTGTAGCAGTTATGTTACTCGAAAGCCACAATTCAGGATAAGTGTGTGTTTAATGATAACGTTACCAATATTTAGTTGCACCTATGGGAGTGTGAAAAAGTACAGTCATTCTTTCAGAACTTTGAATTTTTATTAGACGCATTATTGATTCCATTTACTTTTAATAAGGAAACTTTCATTTTTGGCATGCATAACTATAAAAGTACTTACTATACAGCTGATAACCTTATATCATAATAATATAACTTATGATAATGAAACAGTATATCTATAGATCAAGATGCTTGCAACAAACTCTGTCAATTCATGCTTTAAAAATTGCTATTATAAATCACTACAGAATTCAAAAATATCTTTCTATAGGCAAAGGAGTGGACACTGCTTTAAAAATGGAAAATTCTTGGAAGAAATGGAATAAATTATTAGAAATCACTCCCAATCCCTGACAAACCCAAAAAGGATAGCATACATGTGTATATTTTACCT
>NW_018408850.1:362210-370503 GCF_002113885.1 Mizuhopecten yessoensis | reverse complement strand
TCTCTCTCAAAAAAAAAACCATTACAAAATATGTATTAAATGTTGGTTGAAGAATGAAAATGAGTGTGAAAATTAATACTGTAATTATTCTGTAATGCTGAAAATGTTTCAAAAAAAAAAATATAAAAAAAAAAGTTGTCGCACCAAATGTTTGTTCGTCATAATAAAATACATTCACATATGATACCACTGAATTTTATGGATTTTATTTTTCAATCTATCAGATAACTATTCCAATAATACATTGTTTCGAAACGTTAACGTCAGTGAACTATTTTGAAATCTCTAAAACTTTCTGGGATGAGGTCCTTCAAAGTTTACACGAATGGCATTCATGTTGGCTTTGCCTTTTAAAATAATTAATTAAAATGAGCATTGTGGTTATAGTTGTTGTACAATATAAGCAAATTTTACAAAACAATTGTTTACAAATAATGGGCACATGCATTTAATAACATCATAATCCAATCATCGCCTTTGATATTCGCCGACACAGTGTTCACATGAATCACGACGAACTGACGCCATAATGAGAAAAGCACCCTAAAATGACTCCAAATGTTTGAAAGACATATACAATTTTAAATATCCCGTTACTGAAATAACATTATAATTTTAAACAGTATTCATCACAAGTCATTTCTTTAAAAAAAAATGCCTATGTATAAATAATTACTAAATTGCCTTTGATCAAATGGTAAACGATCATACTTAAATGATGAAAGGTATATTAGTGGTCATTTTAATCATGTAAATAAGTTCTTCTGGTGCTTTCACTTTAAAATATATGACATCAGGTATATCACTTGTACATCAAAATCGATGATACTGGTGTGCATACTGATAACGTTTAATAATTGCATCAGGATATATTATAATGGTTGTCGTGTTAATATATTTACAGTTAATGCATTTTATAAACTTTTTAGAATGTCAACATTTTGCAAATGAATGACATATTCTTATGCAAATTTACAATAATTTTAATGTTTTAAAATTAATTTGACTTTAAAATTCACTACACACCTTGAACCTAAATATCAATATTTTAGAAATATACAAATTATCATCAAATCCGGCAACGTACTAGGAATTACAAATATTCAAATTAGTGCCTGTCTCCATTGTTATTATGTTAATGTAATTGTATGGTATGCTATGGAAAGCGTAAACACGTCGTTATAACTTGTAACTTTTCTATTGTCTACGTTTTACAATAAATATGGCTGCACTCAACAGATCCGTTGTTAACAAATATTGAAGGTTACAATTAGTAAAAAAACAACAACATATTTTTAATTCAAAGTTTAACCTTAAAATGCTCTTAGTTTGCTAGCTATCGATCCCCGAGTTTGGCCGTAACTTTATAGCTGGGATCAATTTTTGCACGGTTAACAAACAATGATAAGGGATACTAGTTGATGAATAAATTATCCGTCGTAGCTAAACGTTGTAAATGTTTAATATTATAAAAGGAGTTTATGAACACCTTCTCCCTTACTCCTTTCATTTATAGAAGTTTTATATTCACCTCGTGGTCTTTCCGAGTCCTTTTAAAAAAGCGTAATCTAAAATAATTGTTACGTAAGGGTTAGGGTTAGGGTTAGGGTTAGGGTTATGACTTGATGAAATATGATCGACGTTATATTATGATTAGGATGTTGATTTCTAGTAAATGAGAAATTATACCCGGATGTTATCACTGTAAATGTTAATTGTAGCAGGTATGTTACTCGTTAGCCACATTTGATGATAATTATGGGTATAATGATACGTTTAATATCATATTTAAATAATAAAAAAAATAACATCATTTACTACATTAAAAATGATTACGGATTTGTTTTGTAACTCATATAAGTGTTACAAATTCTTTCCCGGCATATCTCCTAAAAACGTACACAGAGAGTCCTTCCATTGCATACATACTGGATAAGATAGATATCTGAAAATTTACTTCAATCCAAATATACCAACTTGAAAAATAGGTTGAAAATACTATTTTTTGATATGTCATTTTCACACATCATCATTTTCTGTGTTACGTCCGGAAGGCATGTGACGGCCAACACAGAATCGTTTATGTCTTTACATGACTCCTGCCAGTACGCCAGGTATCATTCTTTTGAAAATCAATTGAACGGTAGTTTATGCAGATGTGACCGTTTATGTAGATACTACGACGATTGTTGCTTTAATGCAGACGGAATAACCTACATATCCCGTTCCTTGGTGAGACTAATTGTGTAGATATCGTCTTTAAACAAACAATGCCTAGTCGACATTCAGTATATTTGGTGTGATCGTGCCCTGCAGATTGGAAAGGAGAAAATGATGTAAAGTTTAAATGTGAACATGTTTCAGACACCAACTTTCTCGGTCTGTTACCAGTGTTTGACCTCCGTTCAAATGTAACTTTCAAAAACAGACAATGTGCATTATGTCACGATGTTCATAATTGGATCCCGTGGTTATTAAAACGATCATGTTCCTTAAGATTTTACAAATTCAACACTCAGTCTACAATTCTTTAAATGATGCAACCATGTTACGAATAAACAACAGTTTATATTGTATATTGTAGTCACTGTTTTGAGCCGCCAAAAAATATCAAAGTACGGTATTGTTACAATTAAATCGAGTACACATTTGGAACGACTTGAAAGAGGTCAACAATATAATTTGTGAAAACCGCGTTCTGAAAACTCTTTTCTTTCAGTTCAAGAATGATCCTTATCCAGTGAAAGTATACAGAAACTATCAATGTCTTTTTGATGGTTACAGTCTCATTTATTTGAGGGAAGGTGAAATGACAAGTATGTTGGTTATCAATTCAATGCAACACGACGATGACAGGACAACAAGTAGTTTGATTGACGTTGCAGATTTGTTCCACACCTACGGAAGTGCAATACATGTGCAATGCTGAGAAACAGAAATTCGACTCTCTGATAAGGTAAGAACTGGTTTTCATGAAAGAAAAACAAGTTCATAATTCTAAACATGAGCACTAGTTTGCTATCTTTGTTGATTAGTGTAGAGTAATATGACCTTCCTTATAAACAATTCATTAAGGATTTTAAACGATTTTTCCGTATTTTCTCGTTTACGGAAAGTGCCGACGGTTCCCGACTATAAAGATTCCCAATTCTGACTCTCTGTAACTCCTCCTCTACATCTTATCTCTTAATATATTGGGACTTCTTATATCAATCATAACGATCACTTTTTCCTTCATTCCAAATATTTAAAATTTAAAATGCATGTATGCGGTTATCCCCACCTATATATTTAAGATTGGGAGAGCTTGATATTTAGCATACAAAACTGATACACTAGACTAGCGTTGTGACCTAAAACATGACCTTTTCAGAGCCAACCTTGTTGATATTGTAAGTAATGGAATTATATGTGAGAATGGATTTTAAGAATTCCAACATTATACAAATGAATTACGTATTTTGAGGCAAAATTTCAAGACTTTGAATTTGGTTTGGAATTTATTTGGTTTGAAAGTTCAAAACATATTGTAGACCTAAATATCAAAATTTTTAGAAATGAGCAAAAAAACATCATCAAATCTTGCAATAAACAATGAATTAAAATTGTATTTAATTAAATGCCTGTTTCCACTGTTATCTGGACTGAATGTTTGAATAAATATTTGAAATAACATAACTTCCTCATACTATGAAAATATTTGCTAAACAAGAATAATAAGAATGAAAAATCCTATATTTTACATTAAAATTTCACAAAACGTTCGATTTAACTCACATTCTGGATGATAAATATATTATTAAAGCACTACATGAAAGAAAATGTCCTTTCCCCAAGAAGTACGTATACGATGCAAAATACTTTTAGACTGATATTTCATTTTTCGACCCCCATGCTGTAATTGGGTTACTTAATAATTAAAAGAGTGATTCAAAGTAATAACTCCAGATGTATAAGTGAGTGAAAAAGAGTTAATACAGCAGCATTAATCTCGTAGCACCTCTGAAACAAAAGTTATGTGGGGGCAGGCTCCTGTGTAATTTTAATATAGCTGGAAATAGTCCATTTATAGTAAGACAACGGAATTAGATTAGATGTTATCCAAGTCCGTGGTAAGACCAACTAAAATACAATAAACATTTGCCTTAAATGCTCATGCACACATGTACATACATGTACACACCCACCCACCCACACACCCCCACCCACACACATCAAACTTCAAAGTTTGTCAGCATGGCTCACTTTGACCTATTTTAAGTTCAAACGAAACGATATGTCCATTTCTGCATTACATTGTAGCATAATACAAAGACAAAGGTGAACTTAACAAAAATACAATTTCATTCAGAAATAATGTCTATGGTAAGATTTTCATGTAACATGTTTCGTTTTTCGATCAGTCAGTCCCTGCATAGACATCGAGTAACTGAAATAAGGGGTGAAGTTGGGAAAATGCTAAATGTGGTCTTATGTAAATTATGGTGCTCGTCGATAAATTTGCGCTCCTATTTTCAAAATGTTTATTTACATAAAATGCCTTTATTTCCATCTGTATTTCTGAAGAAAACAATCAAGCTGATGGGTAAGGACTCACTGAAGCATAAAGACATATATACTACAAACACGTATACGTAGTCTAAGTCTCTGATACATTTTAAAGTGATATATATATATATACAGGTGTACTATGGCAACAGTAACAGCGAGCTCTATGAACATATTTAAGAGTAACCTGAACACTGACTGGAAAGAGAGAGACAAGGACAACAAATTCAATGTGTGAATTAAGAGACACGACTCTACAGTGAGACTTTTTTTTAAACACAACCATCTACCGCTAGCGCAGGGAAAACATTAAAGAATTGATGTAAAGATTTAAATTGGGCCAATACGAGGTTTAAGCTCATTTCCCGGCCATCCGAATCAAGGTAAATCAAGGTAAATCAATCATATCCTTCGGCATTAAGCTACAATACAGGGGAGGCGACTACGATAAGATTCAATAACATTACTACGAGTTGTTTCCCCTACCTGCGTTAGAAAATCCTTTACCGTCTAATTATAGATACATGTTTAGTGACGCATACTATATAAATACACTGTCGGATTTGCCTATAAATAAACATGGCAGATGTGAGAGGGATAGGTTTGGTTGTGCAAGCTCAGGAGACGACAGGCCTTGACTGATCATGGCAACGTTTGATAGCCAGGTATGAACGTGACTATTATATAGTGTGTATATACTCATCATATTCGTGTGTCCAGCACCTGTGGCATGTACATTACGTATACGTACACTGTACATGTATTTCCTGGAATATTGTTTATTTGTTGGTTATCATCACTATTGTGAACATAGAGTCAGTGTAACGGGAACAGCACAGGAGTTTGTTGTTATATCGAAACACCTCCCAGACTATATGGTATAAGGGATATATATGTCGGCCAAACTACTGTTGACACACAGGGACCTGATAATTAGTTACAATATGTCGGTTTGGACAGAGACATATATACTGGCTTTACATAAATGTCTCTGGTTTGGACCTATATCCTGATGCTAATGTATTTGCATGTATATTCAAACAAAAAGGCAAACCAAGGATCAGATATATAAATATTATTGCCTATATTATGTATTTATATAAATATATCTACATGTATAACATTAATACTATATTTAACGTTATAGATATATATTCGTCAAGTTAAGTATATGTTTTCCCAGCCAGCTACAAGTATAACTACACACATCTAATGATCTTCTCATATATTGATGAAATTGAATGACAGTTGTCAGGTGTCATGATCATGACCATTGCCAGCAAGGGATGTTGGGGTTAAGATCAAATTTGCCTAAAAGACCCCCTCCCCCATTTTCAAAATGCTAAAATAAGTTGGCCCGAGAGTCCAGTGTGAGCATTAATATAATCTATCAAGATGGCAAAAGTCTGCAGTTGTTATGGCCAGTCTCAGGATACTTGGGACATTTTTAAACATTGACCTTTGACCAAGCCTGAAGGTAAACTTTTATGTCAGATATGGACTTAACCCTTTCACCCCTATGTAACTTTAGTAGACTCTACAATGCATTAATCTTGATGAGTCCACCATGGTCTACAGTGGTGAAAGGGTTAAAAGTGCTGCAGTTAGAGTCATGATGCAATCTCACAAGTGACAACATCTGCAGCTGTCCCTTGACATTTAGCAATTTCTGAAGTCATATAACATTTTTCCTAAAATTTGGAGAGTCAAATCATGTCAAATAGATATATATGTCATTTCAAAACAAAGATTAAAAACTCAATTTGGGGAGTCAAAAGCATTAATTACTCTAAAGTGGCCGGTCTGCTGAAAGCCCTGCCTCGGTGAAAACTGCAGTTACATAATTATATATGACATTTTTTGTAACATTTTTTTGACGTTTGATCAGCTTTACTAACTGGGGTAAGGTTATAGGAATTGTGTCACTGTGGAGTGTCAACTTAAAAAAATGAATAAAGCATTTCTAGGGCTAAATTTATAAGCTTTTAAAAACAAGATCATATGGTTTTAGAATTATATTTATTTTAGCATTTTCCAAATTCAGTGATGCAATCTTTATTGTAATATTACTTATAATTGTGTTTTCACCAATGGGAAGTACACAATGTATGTATGCAAGTTGTTTGAATAATATTTCATCAGGGATTCTAATACATGATTTGTTTGTAGCACGGACTTATAGATATCTAATTCCGTGGTTTGTACTGCATCAATTTGAAATTGAATTATAATTGGTAGGAGTTATTTCCCTTTATCTTACAATGAATGCATTTACCAGTACAAAATTAAACATTCTGATCAAATCATAAAAGAATAACATAAAAAGCTCTGTATTTGAGAAGTCTTTTTTTTCTCGTAGAAATTGCTTTCTTTAGAGAGATGATCTAAAATCAGAATCTATTAGAGATAAAAGTCTTATAGATTCTATTGTTAATTTCATAATCTTGAAATTTGACTAAAAGAAATACAACTGAGGATAGATAATGTTTTATGTTGATGTTTATTACAGACTGATACCCCGAGTGTCCCATATTTAGATCTCAACAAGCAACCTGCAGAAGATGTTTCTGTCACATCACCAGTAGATGGCGCCACAGTTCCACCAGTAGATGGCGCCTCAGCTCCACCAGTCGATGGCGCCTCAGCTCCACCAGTAGATGGTGCCACAGTTCCACCAGTAGATGGCGCCTCAGCTCCACCAGTAGATGGCGCCTCAGCTCCACCAGTAGATGGCGCCACAGCTCCACCAGTAGATGGCGCCACTGCTGTACAAGCAGGTGGTGCCAAGGCAATAAATGTGAATAGTGATACTTTACAGAGAATTCTGGGAACGATCTTTGGACAATGTATTGGGGATGCCATTGGACTACTGACAGAGTTTCTAACAAAAAAGGAATGTGAAATGGTATAATACTTACAACAATATATTTTATTTACCCGTAAATTTAGGAAATTCGTGGTCTTCACTTTCAGACCTAGCTATGGATAACATATGTATGTCAGTTGATATATTCTCAACATAATAAGATATTCGTTGAGTGCATGGTTACAAAATATCTTCTAGCAGGGTCTTAGTATATTTGTAAATATGTAGCAGAATTGTACTGGGTCGATTACCGGCAACAAGGCAGCTCAATGTGTGTCCGTTTAGAATTTAGAGGGTCCTGGGTTTGAATCCCCATTCCCCATCAGGTCACGCATTATTTTTGTTCCTGTTAGATTTGGTGCTTGTGACCAACCCTTGTTTCAAGTAATGGGTGAATGCTTGGCAAGGGGATATCCAAACCTTGGTTGCAAGTAGTGTTGTCTTTGGGGAGGGGGGCGAAGACTTAGAAAAGGGAGGAAGGAATGTATCGGAACTAGACTGGGTTGATTGTCGGCGACCAGATAGATCATGATCTGTTGTTAGAGCGTCTATCTATATAGTTCAAAGGGTCCCGGAGTCCCAGTAATGATTCATTAAAAATCCAACATTCAAAAACATTCTCAGGAACATTTTTCAATTTCTTTTGTTATTTGTCAACATTGTAATTGGTGTTGTTATTCGAAAACTTAAACGGCGGACCTGTTCTTTAGTCAGCTTAGACGTAATTGACTTGATTCCAACAGATTTAATCAAACAGATCTTGCAAAAATGTTTCTGTCATTGTCCACATCTATTGTTACAATTTCAATTTTCAATAAGAAATCTAATTCATAAATTATGAAAGAATTACCATGGGGTGGGGGTGGGGGTTGGGGGTGG
>NW_018408850.1:355956-362158 GCF_002113885.1 Mizuhopecten yessoensis | reverse complement strand
GGGGGGGCGGTAGAAACATTTCAGCTTCTAGTTCAAGAAAAGAAACAGAAACATGTGTAATGTGCGGGCTGTCACCCATCCATTTACTGACCATTTACTGACCATGCTCGATTTTGCTAAACTAGTAAGTCGGTTCCTGGGTTATACTGCATCACTAGAAAAGCTAGCTTGCCAGTAAGGCAGTATTTTAGCTAGTAATATACCTTAGCTATTACACTATTCGCCCCTTCGAGAAGTCTCGACCTGAGGCTTGACCTGGGGTATGCCATAGGTCAACCTGTCTATCACTGCACCTTCCCTAACCACCGGGAACTGGCCTTACATGATCACAGAGTCATTATGCTGCCACCAAATGTAACGTGCGGGCAGTCACCCATACAACTACTGACCACGCTTGACGTTGCTGAACTAGTGAGCGTGCGGGTCACCTCATTATACCACATCACTGGAAAAGCTAGCTTGCCAGTAAGGCATTTTTTTCCCCCTCATAAACCTTAGCTGTTACACTTGATACAGTCTTTGTTTCCCTGTTCTTTCCTTAGTATTTACATTTGTCTTAACAATAATCAAATACTTAACTGTCTTGCTGCTTAAGCAGATTATCAAAATATGGTCACAATGAAAATTTAACAGTCTGGAACATTTATACAAGGAAGAAAAACTAATCAAGTCTGGGATAAATGTTTTTTTTTTTTTACCAGTACTACAAGACGGTGAAGAAAGAACTAGAATTCTTCCACAAGGAGATTGTGTGTGATGGTCATCGCATGCGTTGGGCAGTTGGAGACTGGACAGATGATTCCGACCAGATGATTCTGATTTTGTTGTCACTTATCGAGAAACAAGGAAAGGTAATTACCATAACTGACTCCCATATTAACTATAGCAAGTACTCTTTTCCAAATAAAAACACATGTCAACTCAAACCTGTCATTTTGGGTTCTCTCTTTAACAATCTTGTACCCAGGCTGTAATTAATCTATTTTAGTACATGTACTTCTAATTACTAAAAAAACGGGTACCAATTTTAGTATATTTTCGAGAGAAAAAAAGAAAACTTTTTATTCAAACTTGTTACTTATAATAATGTCACTTATAATAATGTAAGCTGGGTATTTTGTATTTTTTCTCTCTCTCTCTCTCTCTCTCTCTCTCTCTCTCTCTCTNTATGGTTAATTGTTCACAAATCAATGAAAATGTTTTGTTCTGTATATTTGAAAAAAAAAAAAGAAAAAATAATTCAAATTTGTTGATGGATTTCCTTTAAAAAGATATTCAAATTCAAATTCTGTCCTTTGAACAGGTTGATGTACTTGATTTTGGGAGACGAATAAAGCACTGGACCCAGAAAGGATTCCCTGGATTGGGTGATTTTGTTGGAATGGGCCAAGGGAAGACAACTTCTACTGTTATCAAAAACCCAGATTACACTAAGGATCCACATGCTGTAAGTATGCAAAAACTGTGTAATATCTAAAGAAAGAAAATATATTGAATTCTCAACTGGAATATTTCAAATAATTAATTTAATAATTAACAAGTGTTAAAATCATACAAAATCTGTTTAATATCTAAAGAAAGAAAATATATTGAGTTCTCAACTGGAATATTTCAAATAATTAATTAATTAACAAGTGTTAATATCATACAAAAACTGTTTAATATCTAAAGAAAGAAAATATATTGAGTTCTCAACTGGAATATTTCAAATAATTAATTAATTAACAAGTGTTAATATCATACAAAAACTGTTTAATATCTAAAGAAAGAAAATATATTGAATTCTCAACTGGAATATTTCAAATAATTAATCAATTAACAAGTGTTAATATCATACAAAAACTGTTTCATTTAATTCAACAGGAGTTAACTCTCAGTATTGTAGAAACCTCTTGCTTCTATTGAAATGGTAAGGATAACTGTAATTTTATTTAATAGGATTTAATAGGATATTAGTGGACGCAGGCATTTCTGCCTCTATATCCACATCAATATAATTCGAAATACAATGTGGTAAACATAAAAAAAGCCTATATAAGCCTTTACATAGGATGCTGTATGATCATACTTCAACTTAAGAACTTCCCAGAA
Organism: Mizuhopecten yessoensis; assembly: GCF_002113885.1. Lineage (NCBI taxonomy): Eukaryota > Metazoa > Mollusca > Bivalvia > Pectinida > Pectinidae > Mizuhopecten > Mizuhopecten yessoensis. Next base: position 360,067 of record NW_018408850.1, on the reverse strand, counting down.
TTCATCTAAGTTTTTCTCAAAGTCAAATATTAAGTCCATAATTTTGTCCTGAAAATTGATGAAAATTTGATAGCGTCAGTCCTAAACGAAATCCTCACATCACAGGCTGCAGACCTAGTTTGGACAGCTAATGGTAAAGTTCTAGCTGCAAATGGCGCTGTGATGCGGACCAGTATCCTGGGGATCCATATGTACGCTGATATAGACATTGTCGTACAGAACGCAATTACCATTGCTAGAGCGACACATGCTGACCCGAGGTAAGGAATTAGTTTTCTATCACTCCAGCATTACATTTTCCGGACACTGTTCCTCCATATTACCAGAGTTGCCTTGTAATTCCAGTAAATTGATTTCCAGCTAAAGTTGTCCTATTGTGAAATGATTGGACTACAAATACAAAAAAAATAAAAATATTGTTGGTGACTTGATGAATGAGACATGATAGTGAGACAGTTGTAATAGTGATGGCTGGATGAATGAGGCATGGAAATGGGACAAGATTAATGATGGCTGGATTAACAAGGCTGGCTATAGGAACAACTAAAAAGGTGCTTGGTGACTAGATTTATGAGGCTGAATAAATGGACAACTAGATTAATGGATTAATGAGGCATTGAAATATGACAACCAGATTAGTGGTGGCTGGATTAATGAGGAATGGGGCAACCAGATTAATGGTGACTGGATTAATGAGGAATGGGAAAGGAACAACCAGATTAGTGGTGACTGGATTAATGAGGAATGGGACAACCAGATTAATGGTGACTGGATTAATAAGGAATGAGACAACCAGATTAGTGGTGACTGGATTAATAAGGAATATGACAACCAGATTAATGGTGACTGGATTATGAGGAATGGGACAACCAGATTAGTGGTGACTGAATTAATGAGGAATGGGACAACCAGATTAATGGTGACTGGATTAATGAGGAATGGGACAACCAGATTAATGGTGACTGGATTAATGAGGCTGGATAGAGGAACAACCAGAGTAGTGATGGCTGGATTAATGAGGAATGGGACAACCAGATTAATGGTGACTGGATTAATGAGGAATGGGAAAGGAACAACCAGATTAGTGGTGACTGGATTAATGAGGAATGGGAAAGGAACAACCAGATTAATGGTGACTGGATTAATGAGGAATGGGACAACCAGATTAGTGGTGACTGGATTAATAAGGCTGGATAGATGGACAACTAGATTAGTGGTGACTGGATTAATAAGGCTGGATATATGGACAACTAGATTAGTGGTGACTGGATTAATAAGGCTGGATATATGGACAACTAGATTAGTAAATTGAAGAGGAATGGGAATGGGACTACCAGCTGCAGATTAGTGGTAACTGAATTAATAAGGTTGTATAGAGGAACAACCAGATTAGTGATGGCTGGATTAATGAGGAATGGGTCAACCAGATTAGTGGTGACTGAATTAATGAGGTTGGATAGAGGGACAACCAGATTAGTGGTGACTGGATTAATGAGGAATGGGACAACCAGAGTAATGGTGACTGGATTAATAAGGAATGGGACAACCAGATTAGTGATGACTGGATTAATGAGGAATGGGAATGGAACAACCAGATTAGTGGTGACTGGAATAATGAGGAATGGGACAACCAGATTAATGGTGACTGGATTAATAAGGAATGGGACAACCAGATTAGTGATGACTGGATTAATGAGGAATGGGAATGGAACAACCAGATTAGTGGTGACTGGAATAATGAGGAATGGGACAACCAGATTAATGGTGACTGGATTAATAAGGAATGGGACAACCAGATTAATGGTGACTGGATTAATAAGGAATGGGAAAGGAACAACCAGATTAGTCGGGACTGGATTAATGAGGAATGGGACAACCAGATTAATGGTGACTGGATTAATGAGGAATGGGAATGGAACAACCAGATTAGTGGTGGCTGGATTAATGAGGAATGGAACAACCAGATTAGTGGTGACTGGATTAATGAGGAATGAGACAACCAGATTAGTGGTGACTGGATTAATGAGGAATGGGACAACCAGATTAGTGGTGACTGGATTAATGAGGAATGGGACAGCCAGATTAGTGGTGACTGAATTAATAAGGTTGGATAGAGGGACAACCAGATTAGTGATGGCTGGATTAACGAGGAATAGGAATTGGACAACAAGATTAGTGGTGACTTGATATATGAGTCTTGATATTGGAACAGCTATATTAGTCATGATTAACAAGGCCTAAAGTCGAAATTTGAGATTAGTGAGGGCTGGATTGACATGACTGGATAGTGAAACATTAATCTTTTAATTTTTATTTTTCAGATAAAAAATAAGCACTTGTTTATATCAATTCCTTTTTTTTTGTGATGGGGATCATGTTTTATCAAATTATGGGGGGAAAAAAAGAAAAATGTTTGAAGAGATGTTTGCATGAATATGCATTTACGTACCTTAAATGGTTCAACTGTGTCTATAAGTTCCAACTTTCTTCGGAGCAGGTGTCGAGCATCAACAGTTGCTGTTTGTGTGGCAATAGCCCTGATGTTACAACGCCAACCAAAACATCTTGACAAGAAAGGATGTTACAATGTAAATGCGATCATCAGCCATTGTTATGACTATGCATCAAAATGTCTGGAAACTGATAAGGAGGTGAGATATTAGGAATGTCACGATTGTTATTGAACAGTCAGAGAATTGCGTGGTTTAGAATACTTAACATGGACAGGTTAATTAACATTGCATCTATATATCGATGCGGATGCGGATTCAGATTCTTTATTTGCCAGGAGCTATAAGGCTAATATAATGCCATACTGGCAAACTTTTCATAATTTTCAACAGGAGATTTTGTGCAGACCATATGTTGAATCCAACTGATACGATTACAATTACATTCATAGGTTCATTATCTAATGATGGCTTAACCTGGAACATTACCTAGTTCTAGAAGAGACTCAAAATGAAGTACATGTAGTGCTACAGCAGTACGAATCTTGAAGCAAGCAATTTCTTGTGTTTATTCTTTTGAAAAGAGTTTCATGTTCAAAAGAAAAACTCTGCCCACTTCTCTTTAGAGAACTGTAATTGGTTGATGACAGATTTTAAATTTGCACGGAGGCACGGTAGTAAATTTGGTAGGACACCGGGCTGGTGACCGAAGGGTTGTGGGTTCGAGTCACACCACGGCACTGTGTTGTATCTTTGAGCAAGATACTTTACTCCGCTTGTTCCAGTCTACTCAGCTGTAAATGAGTACGTGGTTGGGCACTTTAATTGTTGAATGCTAGTTGTGAGCACCGAAATGGCAGCACTGGTTGTATGCTCCCGTGGGAGTTGAGATATTGGCTGGTTGCATAGGCCCTATAACCAATGATAATAATTTGTGAATCGCTTTGAGACGGCCTATGAACTAGGTTTTGATAAAGCGGTACATATCAGAACCTCAAACTATTATTATTGTTATAATGCAAGAATAAAACATTGATACCACTCAGGCCATTCTGACTTATGTTTAGAAAACATTTTGAGGAAAAAAAACATGTATCCCATATTATTTATTGACATTCCTAAATTAATTAGTAGTTAATTAATAGTTCATTGGAATAATACTGGTAATCAGTTAAATCACAAATGACATTTTAAAAGTTAAATTTTTAGGTCACCTGAGGCAAAGTCTCAAGTGACCTATTGCGATCGCCTTTTGTCCGTCGTCGTCCGTAGTCCGTCCGTAAACAATTTACATTTTCGACTTCTTCTCTAAAACCCCTAAACCAATTTCAATGAAATTTTGCAGAAACCTTCCATGGCCAAAGGTCAACTAAAATTGTGAATTATATGGTCCCCAGCCCCCAGGGGCCTGAGGGGTGGGGCCAAAAAGGGTAAAATTGACTAAAATTTCAAAAATCTTCTTCTCAAGATCCAGATATGGTAGAATCAAATACTCTTCATAGATAGAAGGGTCTTAAGGTGCTTTACTAAAATTGTGAATTTCTTGACCCTGGGGTCTCACGTTTCCCCCTGGGGAGGGGGTAAACTTTACTATAGTTTATATAGGGAAATCACATTTTGGACCAACATTTGTTTAATTGCCATTGGAAGTAATTCAATTT
>NW_018408850.1:348963-355343 GCF_002113885.1 Mizuhopecten yessoensis | reverse complement strand
TAGAATCAAATACTCTTCATAGATGGAAGGGTCTTAAGGTGCTTTACCAAAATTGTGAATTTCATGACCCTGGGGTCTCGCGTTTCCCCCTGGGGAAGGGGGGGGGGATTTGTTATGGTTTATAATGGCAAATGCTACTTTGAATATTACATGTTGATATCTTGATTGGAATTATAACCCTAAGTTGACAGTATGATACTTTGTAAATTTTGAGCCATCCCTACCCCTAAGGGGTGGGACCCAATGGAGTCTGTGTGCTAAAATAAAATTTATCATGTGTAAAATTTCTTCATTTTCCTTGTTTAGAATCAGAGGTGCTAGTTTCAAATACTTTTCAGTCTTAAATCTGCATGCTAGATATTGAATAAGGTGGTTTTATTGTTTTTTGTCACTTTGAATAATATTTCTGTTCATGTTAAAAACAAAAATCAACTCTCTGTATGAATATATCAGGTGACCGTTAAGGCCCATGGGCCTCTTGTTTAATGAAGCCATTTTCAGAAGTTAGACTTGTGTTTTGATTTATTACAGAAAAAGGAACTAAAGACATATCTAAAATGTAAAAAGCTGAAGGAATTAAAACTAGACGAAGCTGGAAAAATTGGTTACACCTACAAGTCCATGGGGTCAGCTTTCTGGGCTTTAAAGCAGAAAAACTTCAGGGAGGCAATTACCAAAATTGTGATGGAGGTATGTTACAGCACAATCCAGTTTGACAGAATTGTTTAATTGTTATTTGGGTGTAAATGAAAAAAATACTGACATGCAAACAGTTAACATTTGCATAAATTAGTGAAAACAAAAGTATTCTTGTATTAGAAAATTTCATATTACATGGAGAGAATTCTACTGTCCCAACTTGGTTTATGTCATGATTTTCTAAAACACCATTTATCTGTACCGATATATTGTATGTTATTTTTTATATCAGGATATTTTATATAGATATGTGTTACAAACGTGTTTACAAACATTACATATAAAAATGACCTATATAGGCTTGTGAAATGAAACCTATTATCATCTTCATGTATAATGGTCTTAAAGGTCCATTATTATACCACAATTTGATGTAAAAACAGTTAATCATCAAAGGCACTTAGTGTCACATTTCACTTAATGTCACAGTTCACTTAATATCACAGTTCTCACTTAATGTCACATTTTACTTAATGTCACAGTTCACTTAATATCACAGTTCACTTAATGTCACATTTCAATTAATATCATGGTTCACTTAATGTCACATTTTTCTACCATATGACACATGGTATTAACAGAAGAACACTGTAATACTATCACAGCATTTAAAAACAATTCACTGTCAAATTATTATTTGCAGGGAGGGGATGCTGACTCAAACGCTTGTGTAGCCGGAGCACTATTGGGCTGTAAATATGGTGTGGGAACAATACCTTCCTGCTGGACACAGAAACTCAAACACAAGGAATGGCTGGAGGCAATAATTGACAGGTATGTTATTGTCAGTGATATAATTATACCCTCCACAATGAAGTTAGTGGGGGTGGGTATACTTGAATCCCTCTGGATGTCTGTCTGTCGTCCTCAGGAACTTGTCTGGAAAACTCCATCTTAACTAACAGGCAGATTTTATTGAAACTTCACTTGAATGATCAGTATATTATGTAGGTGTGCACCGACACTTTTAATTTCAGATTTCAACACTTTTTAAGGGAGTCACGGTCCTTTATGTGGAATATATTGTCAAGAAAACTCTGTCTTATCTGACAGGCAGATTTTATTGAAACTTTGCTGGAAGGATACATGTTTAATGTACCTGTAGTTGTTCATCGGCATTTTAATGTTTGATTTCAACACTTCGTGATATAGTTATGGCCCTTGTGCTAAGCACTTGTCCGCACAACTTCTCCTAGTCTGCATTGATGATCATATTGATGAAACTTCGCATATATGTAAACAGCCAAAATACCTCGAACGAGTTCCCATTTCAGAAAGTTGACCCCAAGGTCAAAGCCACTAAATGATGTATAAACTAACAGTATCTGCGGAGGGTATTAGTTTTCTTCCTGATGACAATAGTACTAGTAGTTGTAAATGTTCATATACAACAAGAGGGTCAATGTGTTGGCAAAATATAATGCTGAAATGTTGAAAAAATCAGCACATTTGACTTCTTCTACCTTTTATGGTTATAAAACAATTTATTAGACAATCTTGTTAGCCATTCATCCCAAGCTCATGACTACAGGCTTCATACTTCTTTGAAAGAACTTGTTTGGGGTTTTGGGACAGGATTCCTGTAACTATAAATGAGGATCAAGTAATGTATTTTAACCCTTTCACCCCTTCATTACTTTAGTAATCTCTTACATACATTGATCTGGAGGAGTCCATTATGGTCCACAGTGGTGAAAGGGTTAACAAAGATTTGAGCGATTTACCCAGTCAGTGACACGGAAATATCATTCATCCAGATCACCTGGTTCCTAAGAACAAGCTGATGTAATATTTTAATATATTTGATGACTTTTGACTGAGAGAGTTACCAGTGTTATGTAGATTATAAATGGCCCTGAATAGTTTAGAATTACCATTTACTCAAGTAATCTATAGACGGAGTATTATGAATTTGGATTATTACTACTTTGAATGTGGTCATGGGTCAAGGTCATCTATTGGAACAAAGTGTAACAGCCTTTTACCCCAGCAACATGCAGGCCCACTATCATAGCTCTATATAGGGTGTTTTGATAAGGGCATGATTTCTTGAAACTATATATCAAAATATATCCGAAAATCCCAGAAAAATATACGATAAATATATAGTCCCGAACCAGATTTGGTTTTGGACTGTTCTTGTGTATAGAGTGTACCCTTGTCTTGATTTTACCATTTTCCACTAAAAAAAGTGTGCACTATAGGCGAAAAATTTTGGTAGTAAAAATATAGGCAAGATAATGTCATTCTATGTCATAATATTAATATGTGGACTTTTTATTACAGATATTTCCAAATGATGGCGGAGGTACACGGCATTGACTTCACACCCTACTGGTCAGGGCACGTGGAGTGATTGTGTTGGCAGATAAAAGTGCCAGTTAGCTGTTGTACTCCTGTAACACTGTATACAACCATACTCTCAATCAGTCAGGTGGCATCTGTCGCAAAAACGAATATATTTACGAATATTTCTATTGTTGTTAATTGCCCATAGTAACGGTGCAAAGCAGTGATACAAATTTTGCAAAAGATTTCAATTTAGCTATCGCAGCAAAAACACTAAAACTTCAACTTTTTTGAAAGACAACTGAAGTCAATGTCAGCCTCAAAGTGACTTTGTTGCTAGCTCATCATTTTCGTGCTGGAGAGATGTTTGTTTTATGGTTTTAAATGCAAAAGAAGACTTTTGTTAGATGAAACTGGGCTTCCATAAAAAAAAAAAAAGTACCCACAAAATGTTATGATGAAGTTAATGATATGTGTCAAAGGTAGTAGAAACAGGGACTTATCACTTACATAACTAATATACCGGGGTCGTGACCGAAGGGTTGCAGGTTCGAGTCATGTCACGGTACTGTGTTAATGTATCTTTGAACAAAATACTTTACACCGCTTGTTACAGTCTACTCAGCTGTAAATGAGTATGTGGTTGAGCAGTGCTAGAATTGTTGAATGCTAGCTGTGAGTGCCGAAATGGCAGCATCGGCTGTATGTTTACCATTACCAGTATATTATATCGTCATAATAACCTTGATATAGGAAGATTGTTTTACCATTTTGTATGTCATCATTTTTATATCTTTTTGTTAAGTTTTAGTTTAATTTTTTAAACCTTAAGTGTGTCAACAGAAATGTAGATCTGCAGAATGTATAATATACATGCAATACTTAAACGATTTCGAGCAAGTTTCTTTTTCATATGAGATTTAAGGAAACAAGTCTATAAGTAAAGCAAAAAAAAGGAGAAAATCTTAGGGACAAGTTAACCCATTCACCACTGTAGACCATACTGGACCCCTCCATATCAATGCATGGTAGAGTCTACTAAAGTTACATAGGGGTGAAAGGGTTAAATACATAGAGAATAATACATGTCTTTTTCCATATCACACCCAGTATCAACACGAGACTGCATTATTGGTGGAGGGTTGATACTGGGTGTGATATGGAAAAAGGCCTGTTTTATTCTGTTTATTACATACTTACTAATAACAGCTACTCATCTGATGATCTATTTTTCTTTTGAAATATTGAAAAACGAAAAATTTCCAAAACGGGTATGATACGGGTTTTGCGGGCTGATACGGCTTTTGGGGTGTGATACGGCGGGGGCTGATATGGGTTAGACCAATTGTGTCATATCGCATATACAAAAAACCTGTATTTATTAGTAAGTTTGTAATAAAATCTCATTTGAAATGGAAACGGTATTACCGAACAAACTGTAATGTATGCAAATATTTACGAACAAATATGTTTGTCTTTGAGGATAGTTATATGTCTTCAACACTGCCGTCTGCTTATGTCAGGTGTCTTTTATCATGACGTCATAATGGATGTTATCACATTAGGGACTGCTGCAATATATGTCTGGATATAAGAAAAAGGACTGCAGTATAGTTGCATGTCTGTTGTGAAGCAAAACTTTGCAGTTCTATTGTGACAATTTTAAAATAGTATCGAAAAAAACATACTACTGACAAAGATAAATGCAAAAAAAAGGACTCGTTCGAAAAGTCACAAACAAAATGTGGTATTCTGGAAACAAACGAAATGTGGTGTTCTGGAAAAATAGCCGTTTCTCTCACCACATGTGGTATCCGTCTTAATGTAAAGTCATATATTATTGGAAGAATGTAGGTCAACTACGATCCAACAATTTGCAGTGTTTTAATAAGAGATTAATCAAAGGCGTTAATTAAATCATGGATATTTTGAAAAGAAAACACAAATAGAAAACGGAGGAACTTTAAAAATAATGACTATAGTTAATAGATGTACCTATAGTAGAGTTTACGATGGTGTTAGGGAGATGTTTGTGACGCAGAGGGCGCAGCTTTAGGTGGTCCAGAAATGTTGGACCACCTAAAGCTGCGCCCTCTAGCAGATAGACGTAGAGATGCTCGTCTGACCTAGCTGCGGGAACCGTAGCTTCTATGTCCGATTTTTTTATTTTTTTTTTATTTTTCTTGTTATCGGACAATAAAAAAATCGGACATAGAAGCTACGGTTCCCGTAGCTACGTCTGACCATGCTTCATAACATTGTAAACCAGAAAGTCGCTATCGTAAAATCAGACAGATTAATCCCTACAGTTAGAAAATCCCGAACAAACCACCAGTTTTCGTATCAAATTCCCCACTCAAAAACCCAGACCAGAAAGGCATCATTCTTCCCTCGAACTATACCCGAGTCGAATAAACTCCCACCTGACATTATTTCGAGCCCCACAACGGAATTATTCAAATCAGCCCTCTACCGTCACCTTTCAAACGCAAATTAGACCATCTCGTATCTTTTAAAAACAATCTCTTTCCATGTTTCACTCCTCGTCTGATATTTTATCTTCAAATTGTTGAAGTTGGTCAGTACCATTTAGAAGTAGAAGTAGAAGTGACAGTCGTTATTATATTCCTAATCTACTTCCCGGATTTTTTCTCAGCAACTATGGTTTGGTAAGTTAGTCTCATTAAAACAAATGCATGTGCATGCATACCCATAAATCATATAGTATACGTTCCAAACATTATTTTGCAAATACAAAATTCAGCATGTGGGAAAACGTTGGAGGGATGCTAAACTATTTTTGAGTACGCAATATTCAATTTTTCAGTATTCATTGTTATTTTTCGGATATATATGCAAAAATCGATTTTCTTGTGAACAATATTATTTTTTGAATATGTAAAAAAATAAAAATAATAACGTACTTACCGCATCATAGTTTTCTTCAGAAAAAAATGCACAACTACGACCTAAGTAATAAATTGGTCAAGAGGACGGGTGTCTCCAGGAAATCCTTGTTCTGTATGTATGAACAGGATCTGGAGTAGGAATAGGATGTGATATATGTAAGGGGAGGATGTAATAAAAACAATGTCATTGTTCAATTATTGTAATTACAATGTTGATCTCTAATTAAAAACTTGATAACAGGGTATCACTTTTGTGTATATTACGTAGAATGAACCATAGTCAGTTATTTTTCTTTTGTACCTTTTCGATGTGGTATACACATAATCGTAGCTGACAATTCCGGCATACTCATATCTATTAACTGGAATATGTTGATTTTGTTATTATTTTGTTGTACCATTAGTTTATTAGGTCACCTGAGACAAAGTCTCAAGTGACCTATTGCGATCGCCTTTTGTCCGTCGTCGTCCGTCGTCCGTCGT